>NC_087189.1:6777500-6807500 GCF_035594125.1 Scylla paramamosain
ATTTATCAGAGTGTGTGATCATGATCCTGCAGCTGTGTCATAGCAAGGATAGTAATGGGATAGTCAGGCAAGATTATAACGAGTCTACGATAGTATTCGTATAGGGACGCTAGTCTGTACAAGATACAGTGGCCGTGGGCAGTTCATGACACTGAACGGTAATATATGATAGATAATAATGTGCGAGAGTGTACGATGGAAAGTGTATGGTAGTGTACGACAGAAATTGTACGAATTTGTTCGATAAAAAGTGTACGACAGTGTGCGATAGACAGTGTACGTTAGAGTACGATAGAATGTGTATGACAGTATTCGGTGTAGTGTAATACAGACAGCAACGACACTTTCCGATGAAATTGTACGATAGTATACTATCAAATAGTTTCCAACAGACGGTATATGATGGTGAACGACAATGTAAGATAATGAACTAAGATAATGACAATAAACTGTGTACGATACTGAACCACAAGTGTGCGGTTGTCTACAACAGCCGGTAACAATAGACAACGTGTGACTGGGTGCAATAGACGCTGTATGATTGAGTATACAGCAATCAGTGCACAGGAATGTGTAATAGTGTATAACAGGCAATATACAAAACTCAACAATCAGTTCACAATAAGCGGGGTACGATAGACAGTGTTCCACAGACACCACGTAATTATGGTCCTTATTCTGAAACACCTCTGCGCCACAACTCCATTACTTCCAAAAGGTTTTAGTTACACGGTTCTTAAGAGTATTTTTACGATTTTAGTGACAAATTAACGAGACCATAGTACTCGTACCTGGTAGACAATGAGTGACAGTGTCCAATAGACAGTGTACAGTACTGTGTAATAGACGGTCGATGATAGTGTACAATTGGCAGAGTACGGTTGTGTAGCATACAGTAATGTGTGACAGACAGAGCATGATAATGTACAGCAGACAAAGTATGACGATGTAAAATATGTAGTACGACAATGTACAACAAAACAAATTTTTTTTTTGTTCCATCTATCCTCACCAAGAAGATCATTTCAAAGATCTATCATTTCACAACCTTCCATCTGATCGCCAGTATGGGGTTCCGTCAAGGCTGCTCTACTGGTGATCTGGATTTCGTTACTGAGTCTTAGGCATCCTCTTAGGGGTTTTAGTGAAACTTTTGCTGTTGCCTTAAACATATCGAAAGCTTTAGACAGATTCTGGCACAAAGCTTTGATTTCCAAACTATCCTCCAACAGCTTCTATCCTTCTTTCTGTAGTTTCATGTCAAGTTTCCTTTCTGACCGTTCTATTGTTGATGTGGTAAACGGTTATTGTTCTTCTAAGTCTATTAGCAGTAGCATTCCCCAGGGTTCTGTTCTGTCACCCATTGTCTTCCTATTATTCATCAATGATCTTCAAAGCCAAACTTCTTACCCTATCCACTCCTACGCTGATAATTACCACCCTCCAATTTTCCACGTCTTTTCATAAACGTCCTTCCCTTCAGGAATTAAACAGTTCACGCAAGGAATCCACTGAGGTCAGATCCCCTACTATGTCCATCTCTCTAAAAGAGTTTAACCAGTATTCTCAACCATTCATTAATTTCTCTGGTAAGTGATAGACAGTGTACGATAGATAGTGTTAATAGTCACTGATGACCAGGTGAACCATGGATAATGGATGATAGTGTACACACACACACACATACACACACACACAGAAGCACGTGATAAAATGCGCAATTTTTCACTTTAATGGCTATCAACTAAACCATTAAAAAAATGAAAACAAATAAAATAAAAAAAATAAAAAAGTGAAGAAATCATATGAGAGAGAGAGAGAGAGAGAGAGAGAGAGAGAGAGAGAGAGAGAGAGAGAGAGAGAGAGAGAGAGAGAGAGAGAGAGAGAGGGGAGTTTAATGATATAATTCAATAAAGTAAGCAGAATGAGCGAACAAGATGTGAGTATTTCTCTCTCTCTCTCTCTCTCTCGTCTCTCTCTCTCTCTCTCTCTCTCTGCTCTCTCTTCTCTCTCTCTCTCTCTCTCTCATTCACTAGTTCCATAATGCTTCGTTCATGCCTAAGGGAATCGATACATAGAGGAATTTATCTGTACATTGCGAGCCAATTTTTTTTTTTTGGCTTCGCTCATTTTGTAATTGTTTAAAAATATCCACGTCTGGCGAGCGAAAATTAATTGGATGCGCTATTTGGGAAACCTGCCATTCAGAGAGAGAGAGAGAGAGAGAGAGAGAGAGAAGAGAGATAGAGAGAGAGAGAGAGAGAGAGAGAGAAATACAAACTTCATTAATGCATGCTGCAAAAAATGTAACACGTATAGACAAACGAGTAGCAAAACTCAAGCAAATTAGGCAACCTCTCACTAATATTTTAATAGAAGAAGAGGAATACAAAGGAATGCATAAGAAGTCCAAACAGTAACAAACTCTGAGGTCCTTTATATACGGTTTGGGTAACTATTCTGCGCTAACGATTAGTGGGAAAGACAAGATAGTACAGAAAAAGGCTCCTCTTCACCCACCCCACATTACAGGAGAAATATAGGTCTATTAAAATCAGTACAGAGGAGAATGACTAAAAGGATACAGAGGATGAAGAATATTCCTTACGAGGCAAGATTGTTGCTATTAAATTTATATTCTTTAGAGAGTCATATGTTAAGAGGGGACCTGATAGAAGTCTTTAAGTAGTATAGGGGTTATAACAAGGGGGATGTAAGCAAAATTCTTAGGATCAGCAACCAGGATAGAACAAGAAATAACGAGTTCAAGCTTGAAAAATTTAGGTATGAGAAAGAGATGGGAAGAAATTGGTTCTCAAATAGAGTGGTAGATAAGTGGAACGGACTCAGTAATCATGTTGTTAGTGCTAAGACATTAGGGAGCTTTAAGAGAAAATTAGACGGGTTTATGGATGGGGATGATAGGTGGAAATAGGTAGGTATATTTCATACAGGGACTGCCACGTGTAAGCCTGGTCGCTTCTTGTAGCTTCCCTTATTTCTTATGTTCTTATGTTCTTCTGTTCACCCATCCCTGGAGTCTAAGTTGGCTGCATTATTTTTTTTTTTTTAAGTAATGCATTTTTTTTTTTTTAAGTAAGAGGGACACCGGCCAAGGGCAACAAAAATCCAATATAAAAAAAAAAAAAAGCACACTGAGATGCTGGTCCCCGAACAGGGCCTGAAGCGGTAGTCAAACATTGAAGGATAAGTGTCTTGAAACCTCCCTCTTGAAGGAATTCAAGTCATAGGGAAGGTGGAAATACAGAAGCAGGCAGGGGGTTCCAGAGTTTAACAGAGAAAGGGATGAATGAGTGAGAATACTGATTTACTCTTGCATTAGAGAGGTGGACAGAATAGGGGTGAGAGAAAGAAAGTCTTGTGCAGCGAGGCCGCGGGAGGAGGGGAGATATGCAGTTGGCAATATCAGAAGAGCAGTTAACATAAAAATAGCGGTAGAAGATAGCTAGAGATGCTACAATGTGGCGATGAGAAAGAGACTGAAGACAGTCAGTTAGAGCAGAGGAGTTGAAGTCATAGGAAGGTGGAAATACAGAAGCAGGGCAGAGGGTTCCAGAGTTTACCAGAGAAAGGAGTGAATGACAGAGAATTCTGGTTAACTCGTGCATTATAAAGATGCACAGAATAGGGGTGACAGAAAGTTTTGTGCAGCGAGGCCGCGAGAGGAGGGAAGGCATGCAGTTAGTAAGATCAGAAGAGCAGTTAGCATGAAAATAGCGGTGGAAGAGAACAAGAGATGGAACACTGCCGGCGATGAGAAACAGGCTGAAGACAGTCAGTTAGAGGAGAGGAGTTGATGAGACGAAAAAGCTTTTGATTCCACTCTATCTAAAAGAACGGTATGAGTGGAACCTCCCCAGACAATTGAAGCATAATCCATACATGGACGATAAGGCCCTTGTACAGAATTAGCAGCTGGGGCGAGGGGGAGAGACAAAAACTGGCCATGTCTCACACTTTATAGAAGTTGTTTTAGCTAGAGATGAGATGTGAAGTTTCCAGTTTAGATTTTAAGTAAAGGACAGACCGAGGATGTTCAGTGTAGAAGAAGGGGACAGAAGAAAAGGAAGAAAAGGAAGAAAAGGACAGACCGAAGATGTTCAGTGTAGAAGAGGGAGAACAGAAGAAAAGGAAGAAAAGGACAGACCTAGGATGTTCAGTGTAGAAGAGGGGGATGGTTGAGTGTTACTGAAGAAGAGGGGATAGTTGTTTGGAAGGTTGTATTGAGATGATAGATGGAGGAATTGAGTTTTTGAGGCATTGGACAATACCAAGTTTGCTCTGCCCAAGTCAGAAATTTAAGGCAGAGCAAACTAGGTATTGTTCAATGCCTCAAAAACTCACCGTGTTGTATAGAAAAATTATATGGAATTTTATTAAAAAAAAAAAAGAGTTAAAGGGCTTGCGTCCTACTTTTGTTTGTGGGGTAGGGTGTAAATGCATGATAGTTGTGTATGTGCTGCGTATATCGTTGGTGGAGGCACAGTGTGGTTGGTGAGGGGTGTTGCGGCAATCTTGCCTGGTGCTTTCGAGGCAATCTTGCCTGGTGCTTTCGAGGGAGGCAGCAGTCAATCAGGTCCCAGCTCCAGTCAATCCATTGAGTCTTTGTAGTTTCCCTTTAGCGACGCCATGCATGGGTTATCCGCTGTAACAAAAAGAATTTCTGGTACTATATTCCCGAAGTTGATCAATAATTATCAGGGCCCCAGCAAACACAGCCCATCCCAGATCGAAAGTAGAGACAGTGACCGTTAACTCAGGGCTATTTGTGCATGTATGGAAAGTATAGTGGCAGTGTATATGTTGACTCAGTGTGTAGATCAAGAGGTGGCGTGCACCCTCTGCCTAGTGATTTCAAGGGAGGCAGCAGTCAATCCATACAACCACTGTAAGCTTGCACTTCTCTTAATGAGTGCCACACTCTACAAAGTTACCCCCTGCAGCAGAGACGCCTGGTTCTTCAAGTCCCGAAGATGGTGGCTTCCCACAGCCATTTACAGGTCAAGAGTTAGAGTAATGTTCATTCATTCCGGGTTGCCTGTGCCATGTACGGAGGATAAAAGTTAAAAAAATATATAACTACCAAAGGCCCCTATAGTAGAAAATGAGGATAAATTTTTAGATGAACAATGACGATTGTGGATTTGTTTCTAAATATTCATCAAGTCTGGTTCTGAATGTATCAATATTATCTGAGTTAAAGACCCTTGATGGAATATCATTTCACATCTTTACAACGTAATTAAAGAAAAATGTTTGGCTTTATTTGTTTGAAGTTGCTTGCCTATTATTTTCAAACCGTTGTTTCTAGTAACATTTGATTGATTGAATGCTACAAAATTGTTAGGACTCATACTTGTGAAACCCTTAAACATTTTGAAAACCATTACCAGGTCGCCTCTTAGCCTATATCTGGGCAGGAAGAATCGATTTAGCTCTTCAGGGCGTTCATCGTAATACTGGTTGCGTAACCTTGAGATAATTTTTGTTAATCTAACGTATTTTCTAACTCATCAATGTCCTTTTTTGTCTTACTTAGTATTCTAGATGGGGACGTATGAGTAAGTTATACTCGTACAAGAACAAAATCATTTTCAATAATTTGAAAGCAAAAGATCCTCCCATGAAGCCTACCAATTTACGGGCAATTTTAACGACTTCATTGCAATGTTTGCTTGGTTTTAGTAGATCTGTCGAGACTGAAACGCTTAGATCTTCTATGTATCCACAATTTTGATGGGAACATTATTCGTCTTATAATTTTCCAGCTGACATCTAATTCCGATATGTAATACTTTGCATTTATCTTTTTTTTTTTTTTTATGTAGGAAGGACACTGGTCAAGGGCAACAAAAATCTAATAAAAAAATGCCCACTGAAATGCCAGTCCCATAAAAGGGTCAAAGCAGTGGTCAAAAATTGATGAATAAGTGTCTTGAAACCTCCCTCTTGAAGGAATTCAAGTCATAGGAAGGTGGAAATACAGAAGCAGGCAGGGAGTTCCAGAGTTTACCAGAGAAAGGGATGAATGATTGAGAATACTGGTTAACTCTTGCATTAGAGAGGTGGACAGAATAGGGGTGAGAGAAAGAAGAAAGTCTTGTGCAGCGAGGCCGAAGAAGGAGGCGAGGCATGCAGTTGGCAAGATCAGAAGAGCAGTTAGCATGAAAATAGCGGTAGAAGACAGCTAGATATGCAACATTGCGGCGGTGAAAGAGATGCTGAAGACAGTCAGTTAGAGGAGAGGAGTTGATGAGACGAAAAGCTTTTGATTCCACTCTGTCTAGAAGAGCAATATGAGTGGAACCTCCCCAGACATGTGAAGCATACTCCACACATGGACGGATAAGGCCCTTGTACAGAGTTAGCAGCTGAGGGGTGAGAAAAACTGGCGGAGACGTCTCAGAACACCTAAGTTCATAGAAGCTGTTTTAGCTAGAGATGAGATGTGAAGTTTCCAGTTCAGATTATAAGTAAAGGACAGACCGAGGATGTTCAGTGTAGAAGAGGGGGACAGTTGAGTGTCATTGAAGAAGAGGGGATAGTTGTCTGGAAGGTTGTGTCGAGTTGATAGATGGAGGAATTGAGTTTTTGAGGCATTGAACAATACCAAGTTTGCTCTGCCCCAATCAGAAATTTTAGAAAGATCAGAAGTCAAGCGTTCTGTGGCTTCCCTGCGTGATATGTTTACCTCCTGAAGGGTTGGACGTCTATGAAAAGACGTGGAAAAGTGCAGGGTGGTATCATCAGCGTAGGAGTGGATAGGGCAAGAAGTTTGGTTTAGAAGATCATTAATGAGTAGTAAGAAGAGAGTGGGTGACAGGACAGAACCCTGAGGAACACCACTGTTAATAGATTTAGGAGAAGAACAGTGACCGTCTACCACAGCAGCAATAGAACGGTCAGAAAGGAAACTTGAGATGAAGTTACAGAGAGAAGGATAGAAACCGTAGGAGGGTAGTTTGGAAATCAAAGCTTTGTGCCAGACTCTATCAAAGGCTTTTGATATGTCCAAGGCAACAGCAAAAGTTTCACCAAAATCTCTAAAAGAGGATGACCAAGACTCAGTAAGGAAAGCCAAATCATCATCAGTAGAGCGGCCTTGACGGAACCCATACTGGCGATCAGATAGAACGTTGTGAAGTGATAGATGTTTAAGAATTTTCCTGTTGAGGATAGATTCAAAAACTTTAGATAGGCAGGAAATTAAAGCAATAGGACGGTAGTTTGAGGGATTAGAACGGTCACCCTTTTTAGGAACAGGTTGAATGTAGGCAAACTTCCAGCAAGAAGGAAAGGTAGATGTTGACAGACAGAGCTGAAAGAGTTTGACTAGGCAAGGTGCAAGCACGGAGGCACAGTTTCGGAGAACAATAGGAGGGACCCCATCAGGACCATAAGCCTTCCGAGGGTTTAGGCCAGCGAGGGCATGGAAAACATCATTGCGAAGAATTTTAATAGGTGGCATGAAGTAGTCAGAGGGTGGAGGAGAGGGAGGAACAAGCCCAGAATCGTCCAAGGTAGAATTCTTAGCAAAGGTTTGAGCGAAGAGTTTAGCTTTAGAAATAGATGTGATAGCAGTGGTGCCATCTGGTTGAAATAGAGGAGGGAAAGAAGAAGCAAAGTTATTGGAGATATTTTTGGCTAGATGCCAGAAGTCACGAGGGGAGTTAGATCTTGAAAAGTTTTGACATTTTCTGTTAATGAAGGAGTTTTTGGCTAGTTGGAGAACAGACTTGGCATGGTTCCGGGCAGAAATATAAATTGCATGAGATTCTGGTGATGGAAGGCTTAAGTACCTTTTGTGGGCCACCTCTCTATCATGTATAGCACGAGAACAAGCTGTGTTAAACCAAGGTTTAGAAGGTTTAGGACGAGAAAAAGAGTGAGGAATGTACGCCTCCATGCCAGACACTATCACCTCTGTTATGCGCTCAACACACAAAGACGGGTCTCTGACACGGAATCAGTAGTCATTCCAAAGAAAATCAGCAAAATACCTCCTCAGGTCCCCCCAACTAGCAGAAGCAAAACGCCAGAGACACCTTCGCTTAGGGGGATCCTGAGGAGGGATTGGAGCGATAGGACAAGATAAAGATATGAGATTGTGATCGGAGGAGCCCAACGGAGAAGAAAGGGTGACAGCATAAGCAGAAGGATTAGAGGTCAGGTAAAGGTCAAGAACGTTGGGCGTATCTCCAAGACGGTCAGGAATACGAGTAGGGTGTTGCACCAATTGCTCTAGGTCATGGAGGATAGCAAAGTTGTAGGCTAGTTCACCAGGATGGTCAGTGAAGGGAGAGGAAATCCAAAGCTGGTGGTGAACATTGAAGTCTCCAAGAATGGAGATCTCTGCAAAAGGGAAGAGGGTCAGAATGTGCTCCACTTTGGAAGTTAAGTAGTCAAAGGATTTCTTATAGTCAGAGGAGTTAGGTGAGAGGTATACAGCACAGATAAATTTAGTTTGAGAGTGACTCTGTAGTCGTAGCCAGATGGTGGAAAACTCGGAAGATTCAAGAGCGTGGGCACGAGAGCAGGTTAAGTCATTGCGCACATAAACGCAGCATCCAGCTTTGGATCGAAAATGAGGATAGAGAAAGTAGGAGGGAACAGAAAAGGGGCTACTGTCAGTTGCCTCAGACACCTGTGTTTCAGTGAGAAAAAGATGATGAGGTTTAGAAGAGGAGAGATGATGTTATACAGAATGAAAATTAGATCTTAGACCGCGAATGTTGCAGAAGTTAATGAAGAAAAAGTTGAGGAGGGTGTCAAAACACTTAGGGTCGTCGACAGAAAGGCAGTCCGACCTGGGTACATTTATGGTCCCCTCCCCAGATGGGGACTCCGAGGCTGGTGTAGGAGTCGCCATGATGATTTTAAAATTTTTGAGTGAAGGGGGTGTGTGTTATTAGGTGCTTGTAGTTTTGTGTGGAGGAAGAGAGTTGTCTTTAGAGGGCAGGCTGTGACTGCCCCCTTGTGTTGTGAGACACAAAGGGAAACGTTCAGTGAGGTCACAGCTGGGTTTAATGATAAGTTCACAGCACCCCCTGAACAGTGCTTTAGACTTCACTGGGAGTAATTATCGTTTCGGCAGGTGTCTACTGCCTCCTCCTACAAATGAGTGTCGATGACATTTTGCAAAATTTGACGTTCAGGAGGAGGAGGAGGAATAGAAAAGACGAAAGTGTAGTTAAAATGTTAAGATTGGAAAGAAGTAAGCAGCAATGAGATGAGAAACACAGATGAAGGGATGGGGATGGTAGGAGAATGAATAAAGGGAGGGAGGGAAGGAGGATGGGAATGGATGAGGGAAGGAGAAAGGAAGAATAATGAATGAGAAGTTCAAGAGAAGCGGAGATAAGGTTTTACACACACACACACACACACACACACACACACACACACACACACACACACACACACACACACACACACACACACACACACACACACACACACACACAGAGAGAGAGAGAGAGAGAGAGAGAGAGAGAGAGAGAGAGAGAGAGAGAGAGAGAGAGAGAGAGAGAGAGAGAGAGAGAGAGAGAGAGAGAATGGAACTGATGGAAGGCAGAAGAGATTCATAGCAACATTTCTCTCTCTCCCTCTTCTTCTTCCTCTCCTTTCTCTTCTCTTCGTTCAAAGCATCATCATCAAAAAGCGACAGAGAGATCCAGCGTTATTTTACGCAACACGACACGCAGAAAGACGCAGTACGAATATTTCTCTCTCTCTCTCTCTCTCTCTCTCTCTCTCTCTCTCTCTCTCTCTCTCTCTCTCTCTCTCTCTCTCTCTCTCTCTCTCTCCTAAACTTTTATACACTTTTCCCCTCCCCTCATTCACTTCTATCCTTCCCATTATCTCCTCCCTCCTCTCCACTTCCTTTCTTTCACCCCACTCCCCCCATCCCATCACTATCCTCTGTTTCCCTCTACCTTTCCATTCCTACCATTTCGAATTCTCTTTCTCCCCCTGCTGCTCCTCCTCCTCCTCCTCCTCCTCCTCCTCCTCCTCCTCCTCCTCCTCCTCCTCCTCCTCCTCCTCCTCCTCCTCCTCAGCTCCCCTGCCTTTCCCCTCCTCTTCCTCATCCTCTTCAATCTCTCTGGAAATCAATATCTAACGTAACTGGTTTGGAAAATAGATGATCGTAACTTGAAGGCTTACAGTCATTTGGTACTGAGGCGGAAGATATTCTGGTGACAAGAGCTGCACGTCGGGTGATCATCTGGTTAACTAGGCCTGAGAACCATAAAAGCTTCAGTATCTTTAGGCCACAGGTTACTTGATACACTCAGAAAATTAATATCACGCTCCACCTAAATCCTAAGGTTTTCTCTTATAACCAGGTATATAGTTCCATATGTATATATATATATATATATATATATATAGAGAGAGAGAGAGAGAGAGAGAGAGAGAGAGAGAGAGAGAGAGAGAGAGAGAGAGAGAGAGAGAGAGAGAGAGAGAGAGAGAGAGAGAGAGAGAGAGAGAGAGAGAGAGTGTGCGTGTGATTCACCTACGGTCGTCTGCTGGTCACCTAGCCAGCCGTTCCCCTACAGAAAGAGCTCAAAGCTCATAGTTACCGATCATTAGGTAGGACTGAGACCACAGACACACCACACACCGGGACAGCGAGGTCACAACCCCTCGGGTTACATCCCGTACCTACTTGCTGCTAGGTGAACAGGGGCTACACATTAAGAGGCTCACCCATTTTCCTCGCCCGGGATTCGAACCTGGGCCTTCTTGGTTGTGAGCCGAGCGTGCTAACCACTACACTACGCGGTGTGTGTGTGTGTGTGTGTGTGTGTGTGTGTGTGTGTGTGTGTGTGTGTGTGTGTGTGTGTGTGTTGCGCCTGGATAAAAGATAGACACAGGTTTCATCCATTTCACACCTTCTGTAGACGTTCTGCCAGGTGACGGTATAATTAAGTCAAAAAGAAGCATACGCTGGGTAAACTGATTCACACATTACTAACAAGGTAATATAAAAAGTATATGAAATTTGTCTTTCATGTGTGTGACTTTGGGAGGTGTCAGGATGCCTAAGGAAGGGTGCGCCGAAATTTATCCCTGCAAGTCAATTAAAATCTACTACCTACTACTACTACTTACTACCAGATTATTTGCTCCATAATTTTAATGATGGTGAATTTTTTTGATAACTTGTAAACTAAGAACAATTACACTAACAACAGCATAAACTACACCCATTGTTAATCATTATGTTGTTCCTATCATATACTAGCCACATGGTTCTGAGGATTGTCAGTGGCCTGTACTAATAAAACAAGCAAACTGAAAATCTGGCTACTGTTGTGATTCAAAGATGACATGACACCCCTGCACGAGAATTTTCCTTGGGTGGGACTGGTGGCTGAGAGAGAATCTAAACTAAACTAAAAGTCTCTCTCCCCTTCTCTTCTCTTCTCTTCTTTTCTCTTTCTCTCTCTCTCTCTCTCTCTCTCTCTCTCTCTCTCTCTCTCTCTCTCTCTCTCTCTCTCATATGAATCAAAAATTTCTTTTTCCATTGGGTCGTCAATCTATGGAATGGGCTTTCTTGACACGTAATAGAATGCAACTCCGTAGAGACTTTTAAATGACATCTTAATAAATATTTTGCCTCAAATCTGCGGTTGCCAGAGTTTATTGGAGATTAAATTCCTTGCCTCCAGGAAATGGAGATAATTCATTTCATGTATTTCTATTTTTCATACGAAATTTCTCTCGGCACCTCATTTCATCTAAGTCCATTTTTCATTTTTTTTTTTTTTTTTACTTCTCCAGACCTGTAAGGTGTTTATTTCAGACCAGTTTCCTATACGGCTTATGCCAGAAGGAGTGGAGGGTGAGGAGAGTGCCTTCTGTTTTGCTGTCCTTTCTTTGTATTATCACCTCTCCATTAGTTTTAAGTCAGGTCGCCTCGTGAGCCTGTGTATCTATGTAAATCTCTCTCTCTCTCTCTCTCTCTCTCTCTCTCTTTCTCTCTCTCTCTCTCTCTCTCTCTCTCTCTCTCTCTCTCTCTCTCTCTCTCTCTTTGGCCTAAAATTTCCTCAGATTACTAGTGATTTTCTTGTTATCTTTTACATTAAACAGTCGAAAAAGAATGAAAGATCTAACCTGTCACAATGTTAGAATGTTATACAGTTGCTATTTAATCATCAGGCGCATATATTATATTTATTCTGTACCATATAATTATTTACCACCCCCTCCTAAATTAATACGTGGTTCAAAATTACTGTATTAAAATGACAGTAGTAGTGGTATAATGTAGTAGTAGTAGTAGTAGTGGTAGTGGTAGTGGTGGTGGTGGTGGTAGTGGTGATAGTAGTAGTAATAGTAGTAGTAGTAGTGGTAGAAATAGTAAAGTAGTAGTAGTAGTAGTAGTAGTAGCAGTAGTAGTAGTAGTAGTAGTAGTAGCAGCAGTGGTAGTAGTAGTAGTAGTAGTAGTAGTAGTAGTAGTAGTAGTAGTAGTAGTAGTAGTAGTAGTAGTAGTAGTAGTAGTAGCAGCAGCAGTGGTAGTAGTAGTATTAGTAGTAGTAGTAGTAGTAGTAGTAGTAGTAGTAGTAGTAGTAGTAGTAGAAGTAGTTCTGTATCATTATTATTGTTATTGTTAGTTATTGTTATTGTTATTATTATTATTATTATTATTATTATTATTATTATTATTATCATTATTATTATTATTATCATGATTATTAATGTAATAATAATAATAATAATAATAATAATAATAATAATAATAATAATAATAATGATAATGATAATTCGCACATATCAACATAACAAGCTAGCTACCCACGACCTCCAAGCTACCAGAATCAGCGCCTCACTCCGGTCCTCCACGCTACCATCACTCCAAGCATCTTCATCGACTGGGCAAGTAACAAGCATCATCAAGTCAAGTAACAAGTATCATCATCAGAACAACAGTGGCGACACTTCTCTCCTAGAACAGTGGATGTTAAAAGTTCCTGATACAGTGGTGGCAGCGGTGGGATGAATATGTATATATATATATATATATATATATATATATATATATATATATATATATATATATATATATATATATATATATATATATATATATATATATATATATATATATTATAAAGTAATTGTTGAGACTGATACAACTACAACTACAACTACAACAACTACAACTACAACTACAGCTACAACATCAACAATAATAATAATAATAATAATAATAATAATAATAATAATAATAATAATAATAATAGTAATAGTAATAATAATAATAAAGATAACAAAAAAATAACATTAATGACAACAACAGCTATAATAATCACTGTCCCCCATCACCCACACCAATTACCTGTTGGTCTCAATATAAAACTGCACACCTGCCTAATTTACCGGGACAGACTCGCTGACAGGTGGCGGCAGACACTTCACGAATATCAACACGAAATTATTAGCTAAGTCCACAGTGGCCCGTTGTCCGAATTAGCATAGCAACTCCCTGCACCCGCCCCCCCTCTCCCCCATTCTCTCTCTCTCTCTCTCTCTCTCTCTCTCTCTCTCTCTCTCTCTCTCTCTCTCTCTCTCTCTCTCTGTGGGACGTCAAGTTGATATTTCTGGTGGTGGTGATGGTGGTGGTGGTGGTAGTGATAGTAGTGGTGATGGTCGTGGTAGTGGTGGTGATGGTGGAGTTGGTGACACACACCTTTCCTATAATGTAAATGATATATGGTTGTAGTTATTTGAAATGTAAATGGGTTTCAACACTCTCTCTCTCTCTCTCTCTCTCTCTCTCTCTCTCTCTCTCTCTCTCTCTCTCTCTCTCTCTCTCTCTCTCTCTCTCTCTCTCTCTCTCTCTCTCATTTTTTTACATTCTTACATATTATCATGAAGACATTTCCGTCAGAGAGAGAGAGAGAGAGAGAGAGAGAGAGAGAGAGAGAGAGGTAATCTCTTTGCCGTCTAGACTTTACATTTACTCTCCCTTATTTTCTCCACTCCTTAACACCAATATACAACCTGGATTTCCCTGGAACCCTGGAATCCTGGAAACAATGGAAAGCTGTAAGGCACAGAGAGAGAGAGAGAGAGAGAGAGAGAGGGGGAAGGGAGAAGGCGACGCGAGGGAGAGAGGAAAAGTAAAAATGGGATAGGAGAGAGGAAAGGAGTGTAAGGAAAAACGACACTGAGAGCTTAGAAGGCAAGGGAAGAGGCGAGGGAGGAAGAAGGATAGGAAGAAAGAAAAGAGAGGGAAGATTGAGGGGAAGAAAGGATGGTTGTCAGTAACGGGGAAGAAAGTGTAGAAATTGAAGGGAGATGGAGGAATACAGGTAGTCAGGAATAACATGAACCAGGAAGCCGGCAGGTCAGACTACGCATGTAGGTACAGGAAAACATTAAATAAATTTGTGAGAAGAGCTGCAGTAGTGGAAAATTCTAATAAATTAGGAGAAGGCGAGTATTAATTTTACTCAATAAAATAATGCTTACAGACCGAATAAGTAGATAGATAAGTTAGTAAGTGTGTGAATAGAAAAAAAAATATGATTGAATAAGGAAGACAAAGGTAAAGAAAACAAAGAACATAACTGAATAAATAAAAGTTAAGAAAAGAAATTCCTATCGTAAGGGGAAGGATGACCGCCACGCCAAGCCAGTGAGGGACACAGGCAAGGAAGGAATGATTGCTCACCTTTGAGGAACACACCCTACACGAGAACAACAGGAGCTTATGTCTGTCATCAACACACGAGATGAAAACTTGATATAGTCCAACACGATCCTACTTAGACAGTCATGAATTTATCGAAAAACTCTAAGAAATTATGCATGGACGCTCCGAACGCTCCGAAAATCACTCCTGTATTTTTCCAATAGGACATAACGTACAGTGTGTGCACAGCAAAGTATGGGTGGTGTGGAGCCTTTAAAAATCACTTACTAGTAGTTCATGAGTGGCGGTGACTTAAATAACATGGCTCACTACTCTCACTTAAATTCAGTCAGTCTGGAGGCAGGTTTCAAAAGGAGATCCTGGCTCAATATTGTGCTTCCTGTTAACAATGACGCACAGCGCAGGGAAGAACATTACTGGTGAGGAAGCACGACGTGTTCGTATTCTACATCAGAATTTGGATGACTAATTACTGGATGATATTAACGATGTAACTTTCAAGTAGTGATGATATCAGATGGTGATGTCACTGCTGACGGTGATGACAAATATACAAATATGAACGTCACTTACCTTATTTTTCTTTTATTGTAAACATGTAGCAGCTGTTCCACATTGCTGTAGTGTCTCTACAAGAAGACAACATTAACACTTTGCATAATGCTTTCTAACCTTACTCGTGTTGCAATTCTACGGTCGAAGGAAACTATACACAGACTGATTGCAGCTGTATCTGCTGCCGCCAAGTAAAGGCAGGATGCGAGTACAATATTAAATCAGGACATCAGTTTTGTTCCTCCTCCTCCCTTCACCTTTCCTTATTCTCTTTAGTTCTCCTAACTATTGCCCTCCTCCCCTCCCCCCAAAAATATAAATAGATAAATAAAATAAATAAATAAATAAATAAATAGTAATAATAATAATATTAATAATAATAATAATAATAATAATAATAATAATAATAATAATAATAATAATAATAATAATCATCTACGGGTCTCCATGCCACAGACACTGGGTTTTACGAGTGTCATTATTTCTTGACAAATTAATTCTGAGCTCAAATAATCGCGAGCAATCAATGATGCAAAATTATTCAGCATTTTGAAGACTTGTATCATACCAGTCTTCAGTTGCTAAGTGGTACATCATCATCATCACCGCCATTACCATCATCATCACCATCATCACCATCATTACCATCATCATCTTCGCCATCATCTTCGCCATCATCATCATCATCATCATCATCATCATATCATCATTTACTGGAGGAGGCAGTGTGCACCTGCCGAAACGATAATTACTCCCAGTGGGGTCTAAAACACTGGATCAAGGGTGCTGTGAACCTATCATTAAACCCAGCTGTGACCTCACTGAACGTTTCCCTTTGTCTCACAACATAGGGAGCAGTCACAGCCTGCCCTCTAAAGACAACTCTCTTCCTTCACACAAAACTACACACACACCCTTCACTCAAAAATTTTAAATTATCATGGCGACTTCTTCACCAGACTCGGAGTCCCCATCTGGGGAGGGGACCACAAATGTCCTCAGGTCGGTCTGCTCTTCCGGTATCGACCCTAAGTGTCTTGACACCCTCCTCAACTTTTTCTTCATTAACTTCTGCAACATTCACGGTCTTAGGTCAAATTTTCAATCTGTAGAACACCACCTCTCCTTCACTAAACCTCATATTTTCCTCACTGAAACTCAGGTGTCTGAGGCAACTGACAGTAGCCCATTTTCTGTCCCTCCCCTACTTTCTCTATCCTCATTTTCAATCCAAAGCTGGATGTTGCGTTTATGTGTGCAACTACTTAACCTGCTCTCGTGCCCACGCTCTTGAATCTTCCGAGTTTTCCACCACCTGGCTAAGACTACAGAGTCACTCTCAAACTAAATTTATCTGTGCTGTATACCTCTCACCTAACTCCTCTGACTATAAGAAAGTCTTTGACTACTTAACTTCCAAAGTGAAGTACATTCTCTCTCTTCCCTTTTGTAGAGATCTCCATTCTTGGAGACTTCAATGTTCACCACCAGTGTTGGCTTTCCTCTCCCTTCACTGACCATCCTGGTTAACTAGCCTTTACTTTGCTATCCTCCACGACTTATACCAATTGGTGCAACACCCTACTCGTACTCCTGACCGTCTTGGAGATGAACCCAAAATTCTTGACAGTATTTACCTGACTTGACAGTCCTTACCTCTAATCCTTTTGCTTATGCTGTTACCCTATCTTGTCTGTTGGCCTCCTCCGATCACAATCTCATATCTTTATCTTGTACTATCACTCCACTTCCTCCTCAGGATTTCCCCTAAGTGGAGGTGCCTCTGGCGTTTTGCCTCTGCTAGTTGGGGGACCTGAGGAGGTATTTTGCTGATTTTCCTTGGAATGACTACTGCTTCCGTGTCAGAGACACGTCTCTGTGTGCCGAGCACATAACAGAGGTGATAGTGTCTGGCATGGAGGCGTACATTCGTCACAATTTTTCTCGACTTAAACCTTCCAAACCTTGGTTTAACACAGCTTGTTCTCGTGCTTTAAGTGATAGAGAGGTGGCCCACAAAAGGTACTTGAGCTTTCCATCAACAGAATTTCATGCGCTTCACATTTCTTCACGGAACCATGCCAAGTCTGTTCCCCAACTTGCCAAAAAACTCCTTTAATAATAGGAAGTCAAAATATTTCAAGATCTAATAACTCCCGTGACTTCTAGCACCCAGCCAAAAACATCTTCAATAACTTTGCTGCTTTTTCTTTCCCTCCTTTATTTCAACCAGATGGCACCACTGCTATCACATCTATCTCTAAAGCTGAACTCTTCGCCCAAACCTTTGTTAAAAATCTACCTTGGACGAATTAGGGCTTGTTCCTCTCTCCCCTCCACTCTGACTACTTCATGCTACCTATTAAAATTCTTTGCAATGATGTTTTCCATGTCCTCGCAGGTGAAGAGACTTTAAGGCCACAATATAATTAATTAGTTAGAACAGTCAGGAGGTTAACGTTGAAACCTAAAGCAATTATGAATTAAAGGCAGCCAGCCAGGCGAAGACGGATCCCAAGGGATTTTATCAGGTATACAGGACGAAGAATAAGGAAACAATAGGTCCATTAAAGGCAGCGGATGGGGAGCTGGTTAGTTGTGGGGAGGAGATTAGTAAAATTCTGAATGAGTATTTTTTAACTGTCTTCACCCAGTAGAACATGCAGGATATGCTAAATAGTGAGCAAATGTTTAGAGCGGATGAGAATGAGAAGCTGACAGATATTAACATAACTAAGGAGATAGTGGAACAGGAGATAACTATGCTAAAAAAGTTTAAGACACCAGGACCAGATGAAATATATCCCAGAGTACTTAAGGAATGCAAAGAGGTTATTAGTGAGCCGTTAGTTTATGTCTTTAGGAAATCACTGGAGTCGGGTGAGGTATCAGTAATGTGGAGGCAGGCTAATGTAGTACCCATCTTTAAGAAAGGAGATAAAAACTTTAGCGTTTAATTATAGACCTGTCATCTTAATTTCTGTTGTAGGTAAAATAATGGAGTCAATAAAAGCGAAGAACATTAGGGAGCATTTAGACAAACATAACTTGACAAATCAGTCACAGCATGACTTCACGAAGGGGAAGTCTTGCCTGACGAACTTGTTAAGTTTTTACAGTAAAGTGTACGAGGCAGTAGATAATGGTGATAGTTATGACATCCTATATCTGGACTTTAGTAAAGCGTTTGACAAGGTACCCCATCAGAAGCTCCTGAGAAAGGAAGGTGTTAGGCTAGATGAGGTCACAGCTAAGCGACAGGCGACAGAGTTGTAATAAACGGCTTTAAATCCGAGTGGGGTCATGTAATTAGTGGAGTGCCACAGGGATCAGTATTAGGACCATTGTTGTTTTAAATATATATCAATGACTTGGATAGTGGAATTAGTAGTGATGTTGGTAAATTTGCAGATGACACAAAGATAGGTAGATTAATTAGGTCAGAATTGGATGCCATCGCCTTGCAGGCAGATTTAGATAGGATGAACGAATGGACGGACAGATGGCAAATGCAGTTTAATATCAACAAATGCAAAGTAATTAGCGTGGATAGAGGAAACCCACACTGTAGGTACACAGTAAACAACGAAGCTCTGGTAAATTCAGGGTACGAAAAAGATTTAGGAGTTATAGTTAGCTCTGAACTCCGTCTAAGAAAGCAATGCATAAAGGCCAGAAACAGGGCAAATAGAGTATTAGGATTCATTTTTAGGAGTGTTAAAAGTAGAAGGCCCGATGTAATATTAAATTTATATTTGGCGCTGGTCAGACCTCATCTAGACTACGCTGTGCAGTTCTGGTGCCCACATTACAAGAAAGATATAGGTCTATTAGAATCAATACAAAACAGAACGACTAAAAGGATAAAGGGGATGAGAAGTATTCCTTACGAGGGGAGAATGAAGCTGTTAAATTTGCATTCTTTAGAGAGACCTATGTTAAGAGGGGACCTGATACATGTCTTTAAGTGGTATAAGGGTTATAACAAGGGGGACGTAAACAAAATTCTTGTGATCATTAACCAGGACAGAACAAGAAATAACGGGTTTAAGCTTGAAAAAATTTAGGATTAAAAAAGAGGAAAAAATTGGTTCTCAAATAGAGTGGTAGATGAATGGAACGGACTCAGTAATCAAGTTGTTAGTGCTAAGACATTAGGGAGCTTTAAGAGAAGATTAGACGGATTTATGGATGGGGATGATAGGTAGAAATAGGTAGGTATATTTCATACAGGGACTGCCACGTGTGTGCCTGAAGGTTTCTTATAGTTTCCTTTATTCCTTATGCTCGTATGTTCTAATCCCCATCATCATCGTCATCATCATCATCATCACCATCATCTACATCATCATCATCATCATCGTCATCATCATCATCATCATCACCATCATCCACATCATCATCGTCATCATCATCGCCATCATCATCATCCCCTTCATTGCCATCATCATGATCACCATCATTATCATCATCATCATCATCTTATATGAGGCCACTGCAAGACAACAAACTTCCAGCTTTCCTTCCCCCCGTGGGCTGTTTGAGTCCCTGCAGGTCTGGGGGTCGTGGCGGGGGCACTAAGCCAGTGTCACCTGTGCTGGCTTGGGGCGTGTGGATTGGAAGCACGTCTGATATAATTCTTTTTAGTCGCACTGCCAGGGATCTTACCGACTCCTCTTCTCTATCTGACTGTCTTCAGCCTTTCCCTCATCGCTGCAATGTTGTATCTTTTGCTGTCTTCTACCGCTATTTTCATGCTAATTGCTCTTCTGATCTTGGTAACTGCATGCCTCCCCTTCTCCCATGGCCTCGCTGCACAAAACTTCCTACTTTCCCTCACCCCTATTCTGTCCACCTCTCTAATGCAAGAGTTAACCAGTATTCTCAGTCATCCATCCCTTTTCTAGTAAATTCTGGAATTCCTTGCCTACTTCTGTTTTTCCTCTTTTCTGACTTGAGCTCTTTCAAGAGGGAAGTTTCAAGACACTTATCCTCTAATTTTTAATGCTTATTTTGACCTTCGTTTGGGACTGGTACTCTCATTGGGCCTTTTTTCTTACACAAGAAAAAGGTGACTGTACTTGTTTAGTTCAGCTTCTTAAATCACTGCATTAATCAAGCCTCTTCACTAATTCAGAAGCTGTCACGATCTTAATGCGGCGTGGCAGTGAACTCATGTGGTGGTTGCAAGTCACCAAGGCTGAACAGAGGCCGGCACGCATATTTCCTAAGTCTGGAAGAGTAGGTGCCAATCACTCTTGGACACGCTAGACTGGTTTAGGCTAGGTTAGGTTAAGTTTAGGTAAGGTTGAGTTTTACTTTCTTATGAGAGAGTAACTTTGTGTGGGAATCACAATAAGAGTATTTCCGACAATACCCAGTGGTTAGTTTCGGAGCTACAGCCGGCCGTTATCACAGGCGAGTTCATAATACTCGCACAGACTTCAGAAAAATGTGGCCGGCACACTCAGGCGAGTCCTCACACTGACAAGATGATTTCCGGTGTCTTGTAGAGAGAATGAGGAGAACGAGGGAGAGAGAAGAGAGAGAAAGAAGAAAGGAGTTGTCTTAGCATCATATATCTTTCCATGGAGGAGGAGGAGAAGGAGGGAGAAGAAGAAGAGGAGGAGGAAGAAGAGGAGGAGGAAGAGGAGGAGGAGTAAGAGCAGGATGAGAAGGTTGTGAACAAAAAAATTATTAAACAACAGCATAAGAGATGATGAAAAAAATCGAGTGAGAGAGAGAGAGAGAGAGAGAGAGAGAGAGAGAGAGAGAGAGAGAGAGAGAGAGAGAGAGAGAGAGAGAGAGAGAGAGAGAATGGCTAAGTTAAATGAAAAAAAATGAATAAATAAGTAAAACATGCACACATGCACCCTGGCAGACAGGGACACACACACACACACACACACACACAAACACACACACACATTCACACATACCCTCATATCTATCTGTCCATCGATATATATATATATATATATATATATATATATATATATATATATATATATATATATATATATATATATATATATATATATATATATATATATATATTTTTTTTTTTTTTTTTTTTTTTTCTTTCTTTTGAGGGGGGAGGGGAAGACAGACCAAGACTGCTGATAAATCCGCTTCCAATAGGCAAACCTGCCAAATCGATAATTACTCCCAGTGAGGTCTCAAACACTGGATCAGAAGGTACCGTGAAATTTTCAGTAACTCATCTGTGACCTCGCTGAACGTTTCCCTTGTCTCACAACACATGGGGGCAGTCACAGCCTGCCGTCTAAAGACAACTTTCTTCCTTCACAGAAAGCTATATGCACCTAATTACACGCACACCCATCACTCAAAATTCCAAACTTAATATGGCTACTCATACACCAGCCTCGGAGTCCCTGTCTGGAGAGGGAACCAAAAATATCTCCAGGTCGGACTGCTCTTCTGGTATCGAGTCTTTCTGTCTTAACATCCATCCTCCTTAACTTTTTCTTCATTAATTTCAGAAACATTTGCGGTCTTAGATCTAATTTTCATTCTGCAGAACACCACCTCTCCTCTACTAAACCTCATCTTCTTTTCCTCACTGAAACACTGGTGTCTGAGGCAACTGACAGTAGTCCCTTTTCTGTTCCCTCCTACGTTCTCTATCCTCATTTTTAATCCAAAGCTGATGTTGCGTCTATGTACACAGTGACTTAAACTGCTCTTGTGCCCACGCTCTTTAATCTTCTGAATTTTCTATCATCTGGCTACTACTAGAGTCACTCTTGAATTAAATTTGTGGTGCATACCTCACATCCATCTCCTCTGACTATTAAAAATTCTTTGACCATCTAACTTCCAAAGTGGAACACGTTCTGACTCTTTTCCCTTTTGCGGAGATCTCCATTCTTGGAAACTTCAATGTTCACCATCAGCTTTGACTTTCCTCTCCCTTCACTGACCATGCTGACGATCTAGCCTTTAACTATGTTATCCTCCATGACTTACAACTGATATAACTCCTTACTTGTATTCCTGAATGTCTTGGAGATACATCCTATATTCTTGATCTTTTCCAAACCTCTAATCCTCTTGCTTATGCTGTCACCCTCTCTTCTCCGTTGGGTTCCTCCGATCACAACCTCATACCCGTATCTTGTCCTATCACTCCAATCCCTAAACTCAGGATCCCCCAAAGCGGAGGTGTATCTGGGGTTTTGCCTCTGCTAATTAATGAGACCTAATGAGGTATTATGCTAGTTTTCCTTGGAATGACTACTACTTCCGTGTCAGAGACCTGTGTGCCTTGCGCATAACGGAGATGATACTGCCTGGCATAGAGGCGTACATTCCTTACTCTTTCTCTCGACCTAAATCTTCCAAAACTTGGTTTAACACAGTCTGTTCTTGTGTTATACATGCTAGAGAAAGTGTCCCATGAAAGGTCCTTGTGCCTTCCATTAACAGAATCTCATGCTCTTTATATTTCTCCCCGTAATTATGCGAAGTCGGTTCTTCAACTAGCCAAAAACTGCTTCATTAATAGAAAGTATCAGAATCTTTCGTGATTTTTTTTTTTTTCTATGCAGGAGGAACACAGGCCAGAGGCAACAAAACTGCAATAAAAAAAGGCCCACTGAGATGTCGGTCCGCGAATAGGGTCCGAAGCGGTAGTAAAAAGTTGAAGAATAAATGTCTTGAAACCTCTCTTTTGAAGGAGTTCAAGTCATAGGAAGGTGAAAATACAGAAGCAGGCAGGGAGCTCCAGAGTTTACCACAGAAAGGGATGAATGACTGAGAATACTGATTAATTCTTGCATTAGAGAGGTAGACAGAGTAGGTTTGAGAAAAGAAGAAAGTTTTGTGCAGCGAGGCCGCGGGAGAAGGGGAGGCATGCAGTTAGCAAGATCAGAAGAGCAGTTGGCATGAAAATAGCAGTAAAAGATAGCAAGAGATGCAACACTGCGGTGATAAGAAAGAGGCTGAATACAGTCAGTTAGAGGAGAGAAGTTGATGGGACGAAAAGCTTTTGATTCCACCCTGTCTAAAAGAACGGTATGGGTGGAAACCGCATCCCCACCTCCTCAGACATGTGAAGCATACTCCATATTATACTTCATACTAGCTTATGTAACAAATTTTCAGACTTAGAGGAAATAACGCTTTCAGAAAACAATGATATAATCGGCGTAACATAATCATGGTTAAATGTAGAAGTTAGGAACTAACTGGCTGTGTATAACATTCCCCGGTACACAACATATGAAAAAAAAAGTCGAGTAAATAGAACTGGAGGCGGCATCTTATTTTACATCAAAACCAGTCTCGACCCTGTTCTGTTATCAAAGCCCCTTGTTGCAAACGTAGATGCTCTATTCATATTATTGGAAAATAATTACGGAACGAAACTAGCAATAAATAGGTCTTGTATACAGACGTAAACCCCAGCCAGTGCAAACCGACCAGGGCATTTACGATCAAATTAGCGAGTTAAATGATGCACACGATGCCATAATTCTTGGTGACTTAAATTTACCGGTGACGAAGTGGGGCGAGCCGCTCGCTCACCTCACATCACGGACACGATCTATATAATAACTTGAAAGAAAGTTCAGTTACTCAATTTGTAGAAAACAAGACTCGCGGCAACCACCAGCAAAATCTTGTGTTTGCTACGAAAGACGAATTAGTAGAAAGTCTGAATGTCGGTGAGGAGTTTGGTAATAGCGACCACCGCGCAATCACCTTCGTTATAAACTTCTTGGCTGGCGATTCATACCAAAGTAAAGTCCCTAACTAAAAAAAAAAATGTAAACTCAGTTCAGTGCTCAAACAAACTGACTGCAGTCACTTACGTACCACCAGAGATATTAATGTACCATGGAAATTTTTCACTGATAAATATTAAAAAAAAAAAAACTATGAAAAAATGCATGGCTATGAAAAATCGCCGTCTCACTCAAAACGTTAATCCTAAATGGTGGGATAAACAAATTGTTGAATGCCTGCGTGCGATGAGAGATGCCAATGACAGATTAAAGTCCAACAATAATGATGAAGACTTCATAAGATTCATAGAGTTAAGACATAAAGCAAAGAGATTAAACAAAAGGAGCAAAAGGTCCACCGAATTACAGGCTGCGAACCATAGTATGACGAACCCGACAGAATTTTATAGGTGTATCAGGCAGAAGAGAGTGATTACCTCAAGTACTGGACCAATATTTGACGAAAATGGAGATTACACCAACGATGAGGAGCAAAATAATGGCATCCTAAACACTTTCTTTGCCTCAGTATTTACAACAGATCTCAGTGACATCCCTGCGATGCCAGCAGTCCAAACCAATAACAACGACGTCATAAATAACATCATCACAAAAGAAAGAGATGTTAAAATGTATCGATAAACTTAAAGTAAACAAGTTACCCGAGCCTAACACGATCTCACCCCGCGTCCTAAAAAAAGCGAAATCTGAATTAGACACACCTCTAATTTTACTGAATAAATCCCTGCAGTTCAGTACAATGCCTGCTGAGTAGAAGCTCACCAACGTAACTCCAATTCAAACAAAAGAAGGCAGTAAATCTTTACCATATAATTACCGGTCAATTAGTTTAACCTCAGTCGTGTGGAAAATGCAAGAAATACTTATCAGAGATAATAAGTTTGTTAATCACTTAGAGGAAAACAATTTACTTAAAAGCACTCAACACGGCTTCCGCAACAAAAGGTCTTGTTTGACGAACCTCTTACACTTTTCTATGATATTCTGAACCAGTATGACGAAAGTAAAGCGAGAGATGTAATATGGGGGATTTTGTCTTCGACAAAATCCCCCTAAATGTTTACTGATTAAACTAAAATCGCATGGCATCCAGGGAGACGTGGTGAGATGGGTAGAAAACTGGCTGAACAACCGTAAACAAAAAGTAGCAATAAATGCAAAAGCATCCAGCTGGACTAACGTAACCAGCGGGGTGCTACAGGGATCGTCTTTAGATCTGTTCTCTTCCTTGTTTATATAAACGACATAGATAAGGGTATTACTGGTTTAATATCGAAGTTTGCTGATGACACCCAAATAGCGAATAACGTAGTCTCAAATGAACAACTAAAAAAATGCAGAGCAATCTAGATAAGTTGTCAAAGTGGTGGCTAGCCTGGCAAATGAGTTGTAATGCGGATAAGTGTAAAGTGCTGCATAGAGGATTTCGAAAAGAAAAGGCATGATATATATAGAATGGTACTCAATTTAAAAGTGTAAACAGCGAAACTGATTTGGGAGTAACAATATCAGATAACCTAAAACCTAGCCAGCAATGTTGAAAAGTCGTAAAGAAAGCAAATAAAATAATTGGCTTGATCAGTAGATTATTTGAATATAATCTAAAGACACAATCCTCACTCTATATAACTCCCTGGTTCATCCCCTTTTGGAATATTGCGTTCAAGCATGCTGCTCCTATTACCAGAAATATATAGATGAATTAGAACGAGTTCAGCGTAGAGTACCAAAAATTATACCAAGCCAAAGAAACAAATCATACGAAGAGCGTCTTAAAGAATTAAATCTTTTCCCATTAACACAAAGAAGACTAAGAGGCTACTTAATATAAGTGTTTAAAATCATCAAAGGCATTGATAACAAGGACTGCAGTAAATATTTCACAATAGACTCTTCAAATTACACGCGAGGAAATCGTTGTAAAATTGCTGGGAGATCCTTCACCTCTCATGAAACAAAAAATAATTTTTCAGTCAAGTCTTCAGTCTATGGAATGGGCTTCCTCGAGACGTGATAGACTGCAATACCGTAGAGAATTTTTAACGCCGTCTTGATGAATATTTTTCTTCAAATCCGCGGTTAACATCGTTTGTTTGTTAGAGACTAAAACCTGTACGGTTTATGCCAGAGGGAGTGGAGAGTGGGGAGAGAGCCTTCTACTTTGCTATTCTTTTCTTCTACTAACACCTAATTAATCTTAGGACAGGTCACCTTATGAGGACCGCAAGGTCTGTTGTGGTTTGTATTTCTATGTAACATTTTATGTAACCTTTTCTTCTTGTTGGAAGTTTGCCTACATTTATCCTGTTCTTAAAAAGGGTGACCATTCTAATCCCTCAAGCTACCGCCCTATTGTTTTAATTTCCTGCCTCTCCAAAGTTTTTAATCTCTCCTCAACAGGAAGATTCTTAAACATCTATCACTTCACAACCTTATATCTGATCGCTAGAATGGGTTCCGTCGAGACCACTCTACTGATGACCTGGTTTTCCAGTCAGTCAAAAAATTTAGAAACAAATGAACTCAAAGAAAAGTCGGTAGAATGAAGAACTGGAGCATTCACGCTTCTTTGGGACAACATGAATGTGAGCAAGCTTCCAGCAAGAAGGAAAATGGGATGTTAAAAGACATCGACCGGGCAAGGAGCAAGAAAAGAAACAGGTACAGTGAACAATGGGACAGACTCAATCAGGGCAATAAGCCTTCTGATGAGCAAGGCTAGAGAGGGCATATGAAACAGAAGAATTTTTATAACAGGTATAATAGGAAGAGGTGAAGGAGGAGCAAACCTTGAATCATTCAGGGTGAACTGTCAGCAAAGGGTCAAAAGAAATGTTCAGCTTTTTAGATAGAGATTACAATGTAATCATCTGGATGAAAAAGAGAGGGAGGATGAAGAAGAAAATGTATTGGTTGGATGCAATAAGAGGAGTGAGAGGAGTGAGAAAGTTGAGAAGGAAAAATAAGAGAAAGTAAAAGAAGGAGGAGGAGGACGAGGAGGAGGAGGAGGAGGAGGAGGAGGAGGATAAATAGAAGGAGAAAGTGAGAAAGATGAGGAAATAGCAGAGGAGGAGGAGGAGGAAAGGGAGGAAGAAGCGGGAGAAGGAGGAGGAGGCGTAAGAAGACGAGGTAGAGGAGGTGAAGCGAATGAACAATTTAAGGTGTTATTCATTTCCATTCACAGTCTGCAGGAAATGTATGGAGGCAGCGGCGGAAAGGAGCGTCTGTATGGGAGTGATTAATGCAAGTGTGTGTGTGTGTGTGTGTGTGTGTGTGTGTGTGTGTGTGTGTGTGTGTGTGTGTGTGTGTGTGTGTGTGTGTGTGTGTGTGTGTGTGTGTGTGTGTGTGTGCGTATCTTTCAAACAGGTCAAGGAATTCCAGTAGCATATTGAATCTTTTTTTAGGAAACACACAAAGCAAAGCGGACAGCGTGAGGCACAGGCATGCACCAATACCAGGGAGGAAATCAACAAGGGCTGCGGCACTAACAAGTATCGTCTGGTTTGGAGCAAGGAAAGCATACACCAGGAATAGCAGGCGGACAGATGCGCTTTGCTTCTTGATTTTGTTCCGTGTGTGTGTGTGTGTGTGTGTGTGTGTGTGTGATAACTTTTGAATCACTATACGAATCATTATACGAATAGAACAAATATAACATTATTGGGTAGCGTCATCAAGTACTGTGTTCAATGCAACATATCACAAATTCTTCTCGTGGCAATTCCCTTCATCAATTCTAATTTATTTGCAAAAATAGACGATTTTCTTTGTCAGTGCTAATTAATACCAGTTCCAGTACCACCAATTTAGCCAGTCATTTCCATTTCCATCCGCGGGTGACCCCATGTGTCTCTGCCTGTCTGCGTGTAGGTAGGTCTGGATCGGTATGTATGCAGAGTGTGTGTGTGTGTGTGTGTGTGTGTGTGTGTGTGTGTGTGTGTGTACATAAGCCTGCCCCCAGAGACCAGCGTACCTGACCTGCGTTGGCTGAAGGCATCCAGGTAACGAGGCGTGAGACAGCCTTGCCCGAACAGCCTTGACAGCCTTGCCAGCGTTATCAGCCTCACTAAGCTTGACGGTCCGCACAGCCTTGACAGCCCTGACGAATGACAGCCTTGCCATACTCGACGCCGTGTCAACAGTGTTTTCATCCAGCACTCCACAACTCGGCGCCGCGTCAAGCCAATATTAATTCAGCGAGGCAGTGAGTGATTAGCTAAGTTTGCACGGGGTGAAAAGTGAAAGAGAATACATTACCGCGGCTAATGACACGTGCAGTTAATACATCGTGGTACGTTTGACGCTTTGCACAATATTACGTTGAAACAGAAGACAGTGAGAAGAAAAGATTAAAGAGAGTCATACGAAAAGGGAGTTGTGAGTACAGTAAACAACTCGCTCAGCAGTAAGACTATCACAACATTACGCCATTGTACCACGTAAAAACAAACAAAAAAAGTCACAATATTACAAGCAGCAGAAAAACCAGACAACTGTAAAAAAACAAATGGAAAAATAATAAACCCTTTAGGCATCATTACAGAATAATAGAAATCAATGACAGACTCAAACTTTAGCGTACAATGAATATCTGAATCAATGTGTGTGTGTGTGTGTGTGTGTGTGTGTGTGCTTAAGCCTATGAGGGCCGAGGCCTCCAGCGTCTCAAGGGCGTTACAATTTGCCGTTTCCTTCTCCTTCCTCTCCTTTTATGAACGTAAGTCGGCGGTGAATGGTGCTAATTGGTGGTGGTGGTGGTGGTGGTGGTGGTGGTGGTGGTGGTGGTAGTGGTGATGGTGATGGTGGTGATGGTGGTAGTTGTGGTGATAGTGGTGGTTGTGGTGGTGGCGGCGGTTCTGAGGGAAAGCTGGAGAAACGTGGGAAGGAAGTGTGGTAATAGTTAGTGGTGTGTGTGTGTGTGTGTGTGTGTGTGTGTGTGTGTGGAGGGAGGAGAAGGGGAGGTGTAAACTGGCTACGTTTATAGTCAGCAAAGGCTACCTCTTAAACATCATGCAGATAATGTCTCATCTGCGTGGCCCTAACATGAAAACAAAGACAGGCACTCAGACAGACAGGCAAACACACCCACAGACACATACACACACACACACACACACACACACACACACACACACACACCTGGCTTATTACTGGACTTGGCATATATAAATGACCATAGTTATTTTAACGCGAGAGAGAGAGAGAGAGAGAGAGAGAGAGAGAGAGAGAGAGAGAGAGAGAGAGAGAGAGAGAGAGAGAGAGAGAGAGAGAGTCTGTGTGTGTGTGTGTGTGTGTGACAAGCAATTAAAAAGCAATCGATCAAATCATAAACAGAAAATATTTGCTCGATCGCAAAATTTACCAGCTTACCATTTCCTTCTAAAAATATATGGATGCGTGAATAAAGGAAATACACAAATTGTAAAGTAAACCTCCAACTTATTTCACAGTAAATTTACAACACACGCACACACACGCGCACACACACGCGCACACACACACACACACACACACACACACACACACACACACACACACACCATCAATCATGCAATATAGCGTTAATAAAACCACAAAATTAAAGGCAATTATTTACATGAGTAAAAATATTCGGTCAAAGCTGCCGAGTGAAACTGAGAGAGAGAGAGAGAGAGAGAGAGAGAGAGAGAGAGAGAGAGAGAGAGAGAGAGAGAGAGAGAGAGAGAGAGAATTACAATTAGTGTTACACGATTTTTTCCTTAGGTAACAACTATTATTTTCTGTGTGTTTATGGCCTAGAAAAGAAGGAAAAACACTGACATTTATTTCTAACTTTGCTGCTTTTGTGGCCAGAATAATAATATTTATGATTTACCTATTCCAAAGTGGCGAATTTGAACTCTCATTTGTACAAAGTAGAAACAAAACGACATATGATACAAAAGTAGCATTTATTTATTCTAGAATTACACAAGTGAAACAATAAAACATTAGAAACTAGTAGTT
>NC_087189.1:6815000-6837500 GCF_035594125.1 Scylla paramamosain
GCCTCTGGCGTTTTGCCTCTACTAATTGGGGAACTTTTTTTTTTTCTTTATGTAGGAGGGACACTGGCGAAGGGCAACAAAAATCCAATAAAAAAAAAAAAGACCCACCGAGATGCCGATCCCCGAATAGGGTCCAAAGCGGTAGTCAAAAATTAAAGGATAAGCGTCTTGAAACCTGCCTCTTGAAGGAGTTCAATTCGAAGGAAGGTAGAAATACAGATGCAGGCAGGGAGTTCCAGAGTTTACCAGAGAAATGGATGAATGATTGAGAATACTAGTTAACTCTTGCATTTGAGAGGTGGACAGAATAGGGGTGAGAGAAAGAAGAAAGTCTTGTGGAGCGAGGCCGCGGGAGGAGGGGAGGCATGCAGTTAGCAAGATCAGAAGAGCAGTTAGCATGAAAGTAGCGGTAGAAGGTAGCAGGAGATGCAACAATGCGGCGATGAGCAAGAGGCTGAGGACAGTCAGTTAGAGGAGAGAAGTTGATGAGACGAAAAGCTTTTAATTCCACCACATATCAAAAGCTTTTGAATCCACCACATATCAAAAGCTTTTGATAGAGTCTGGCACAAAGCTTTGGTTTCCAAACTACCCTCCTACACTTTCCATCCTTTTCTCTTTAACTTCACCTCGTTTCCTGTCTGACCGTTCTATTACTTTTGTGGTAGACGGTCACTGTTCTTCTCATAAGTCTATTAACAGTGGAGTTCCTCAGGGTTCTGTCCTGTCACCCACTCTCTTCCTATTATTCATCAATGATCTCTTAAAACAAAACTTCGTGTCCTATCCACTCCTATACTGAGGATACTACCCTGCACTTTTCCACGTCTTTTCATAGATGTCCAACTCTTCAGGAAGTAAACAGCTCACACAGGGGAGAGCAAACTTAGTATTGTTCGGTGCCTCAAAAACTCAATTCCTCTATCAACTCGACACAACCTTCAAGATAACTATCCTCTCTTCTTCATTAACACTCAGCTGTCCCTTTCTTTTATATTGAACATCTTCTGTCCGTCCTTTACTTGTAATTTAAACTGGATACTTCTCATTTGATCTCTTGCTAAAACAGCTTCTATGAAACTTTAAGTCGTCTGTCAATTTTCCTCATCCGTCAATGTATGGAATGTTTCAAATGTACGGGATGATTCCACTCACACCGTGCTTATAGGGAGGGTGGAATCAGAAGCTTTTCGTCTTATCAGTTCCTCTCTGACTGACTGTCTTCAGCCTTTTTCTATCGCCGCAGTGTTGCATCTCTTGCTATCTTCTATCGCTATTTTCATGCTAACTGCTCTTCTGATCTTGTTAACTACATGTCTCCCCTCCTTCCGCTGCCTCTCTGCACAAGACTTCTTTCTCTCATCCCTATTCTGTCCACCTCTCTAATGGAGGAGTTAACCAGTATTGTCAATCATTCATCGCTTTCCCTGGTAAATTCTGAAACTCCCTTCCTGCCTCTGTATTTCCTGCTTTCTATGACTCGAACTCTTTCAAGAGGGAGGTTTCAAGACACTTATCCCACATTATTTGATTTTTTTCTATTTGGAATCTTCTATGGGATCTGGTATTAAGTGGGCCTTTTTTTCATACAAATTTTTGTTGTCTTGGCCAGTGGTTTTTCTTGCATAAAACAACAACAACAATAACAACAATTACTATTATTACTAGCACCACCATTTCTTCTACTACTACTACTACTACTACTACTACTACTACTACTACTACTACTACAACTACTGTTACTACTACTACTACTACTACTACTACACTCCTGTTGTGTGTGTGTGTGTGTGTGTGTGTGTGTGTGTGTGTGTGTGTGTGTGTGTGTGTGTGTGTGTGTGTGTGTGTGCGCGCGCGCGCGCGCCAGTCTATGTGTATACAGGGTGATGTGAAGTGTGCAGTGCAGCAACATGAATCAGGTCAAAGCACTGGTACTTTCTTGACCACACTGTTGTCCGCTAAGCATATATAAATGAGGTACAAGTAACAAGAGCTTTGAGAAGAGCTCACTGTTGATGAAAAGGAGTACATTCATCAGAGACAGACACCGAAATATTTAATTGTATGACAGTACTCTATTTACCAGTCCATAAACTTTTCGAAGAAACGAAGTACGCTTTGCAGCAAGTCACTAAGGGAGAACAGGAGAGCTCCTACATCAATTCATTCAAAAAAAACAAAATCACAAAAAAGTTTTATCTTCAACAGTAACTTTATACATGAATGAATTTAATGTATCAAGGAATGAAGCCATCGCCTCCGTGGCGCACTGCCTGTCTTGAATGACTTGCCGCAAGTTGTACTTGTTTCTTCGTAAATCAAAGGATTTGATGAGCGAAGCACCGACACACCATTAAATTACGAGGTTCCTTTTAATTACAGAATTGAATTAATAAGAACCATCATGCACTTTTTGTGCCCGTATCATCATCTGCCGAGAAAGTAAGGGGCAGAGCCTGACTGACAAAGTAGAAACTGACTAGTCAGTACAAACTGACTTCCGTAATCATCATCATTATTGTTCATTATTGCTGTTGTTATTGTTGTCTTGTATGATCTTTTTTTAAAGTTTTATATAGTCTTATATTTGAAGCTTTATCATTTACAAACTCTCCTTTTTTCTAACAATCTACACTTTATGGAAGGGTATCAAAACCAGGAAATAAAAAAAAAAGAAAATGAGAAGAACGAGGGTAAATTTCGTTTGTAAATTGAAAAAAAAAAAAAGAAAACTCCAGTCTCATTATACTGCTAAGAGATAAGAGAAATAAACACGCAGAAAACGCAACTCGTTCTCCGAGACGTCGTACCATCGCTGTTTATAATCACTTGAAGAGTACATTGACGGACCAGCGTTCAGTAATATTTAGGAAGAGGCTTTGAGCTACGAAGCTGCCAGATATAAAAGACTCATCTATAAAGCCATCTTTGCACCATACTGTTGGTATATTATACTACCCTCTTCTCAGTAGTGGTGGGCATCATGTTCAACAACCTACTGGCAACATCGGCCATGTCCGGCCATCAGCTCTACCGTGTGGATGACATTTGAGAGCACAGCCGCCAGAACTTGCTGGCTAACGGCACTCTCCGCCATGAACGCCCGCTAGTCTCGAGACGTCTTCATGACACCAGTGTAACAGAAGGTCCTGAAGGGATTCAGATCTCCCGATCGTCGTGTGAACGTGGACATTTATGCATAGTAGTATTGAGAGACCACCCGATCAGAAGGTAAGCTCCGCCCTTCTTCGCACTGGAGTCATAGGCACCAATACACGTGACATTTACCTTGTGCCCTTGTAATTCAGAAGTCTTGCAGGTATGGCATCATTCTAACTTTATTTTTGATACATATTAAAGCTCATTTTCGATATATCAACTAACTTTGTACTGCAGATTAGATATTCTAAGGGACTTCAACATCCAAGAGGGTTTGGGTTTGGTAGCACGGAGCTCAGCTGCTGTGGCGTATACGATATAAAAGCTCGTGGTAATTGTTAAGGCGGGTTTGCACCGGGCAATTCGAGGCTGCTTTTAGCTGGGAATATGCAGCCGGGAGTGAAATGCAGCTGGGATTTGCTGAATTGCCGGACCAGCCGGGAAACCCCACTGTCGGTCTGATCGGCTGCCTTCTCGGCATTTTCCGGGTTTAAATGAGAATAACAAATTAGATGTAGGAGGATTATTGTTGGAAAGCGTTTTAGTAATAACCATTGATTGTACCATTACATACAATAAATAGAAAAAATAAATAAATTTATTCATAAAAATTTTAGAAAATAGACGCAGAATTACTTTGTTTACATCGTCAATGAGGCAGCCAGCGGCCACGCATGTGTTTACCAGAAGGTATCATGGGCATCACAGCCTGCAAGGCTATGTAGACAAGGAACGAGTCCACAATCACTGCTTCTTTGTTTATTTCTTCAAGCACAGCAAAATCGCAACTATAGCGACCAGCTCATCGGATGAGGACTCCATCTTGACTTTACTTTTTCTATGCAGCGGGCCAGCGGGCCAGCGGCTGCTCTCGACTTTGCGAATGCTTTCTGCAGAAACTTGCCGGCTGCTCCGGCTGGCTGGAACCAGCCGGGTGGCAAAACGGCCCGTGTAAACCCGCCTTTATTAAGGCCCGTCCACACGAGCATACAATGTCTGGCGAACTTTGTCCGTGGCCATACAAAGTCTGCAGACACAGCTGTAATGTTGTCCAAGCGGAGGTGTTTGGCCAGTCTGCCTTCAGGCGATGTACGGTGAGGCGGTACGATAACTGCAGCATAGTGCGAGGAAAGAAAGATGGAAACGTGCAGCACTATGTTGCATTATTATAGCCATGTGTGACGTTGATGCACGTCCTTCTTCAGCATCATTTAAGAAGAACAGTAAATCAAAGAACCACAAAAGTTTGAATCTACACATCTTCAGTGCCAGTCCCTGATTTTTCTGATTTTCTGATTTTATTTTCACGTCGATATTGACAGCAGATCCCATCTAGTTTCCTTTTTACTTCATCAATTGTAGCAGACACGCCATTCCGTTTCTTCTCGGTTATCGACGAAAGTGCTGCAGCTCTTTTAACTCTGTCCTTATATAGTTTACTTTCCACATTCCACAGGAAAGGATGTTGCCAGTACCATTCTTTCAAAAGAATTTTGTTGTCCGTACTAAGCACCTAGAGAACATATAGTTATTTCAACTAATCATTTAGCGTTACTTTTTCGACATTACATAAAGAGGGACAGACATAACGTCAATATTTTTCGCCAGAACTTGAGACACTGAACTTCCCTGCTGAACACAGTTCTGACAACTACTACCTCCGTCTTCATACAACTTCCTAACCAAGAAGTCTTTACATCATAATAACTATACATAGGCTCCTTGTTCACCGATTCGCTCACTCCGTGTGTGTGTGTGTGTGTGTGTGTGTGTGTGTGTGTGTGTGTGTGTGTAAACTAAACATATTCAGTAACAATAATAATGTTATATAATAATTTCTAAATGGCTTCTGGACTTGGCTGGTTAACCATGGATAGTATCATTGATCTGGCAGCGGAGTCACTCCATATATCACTGGCGTATTCACTCGACCTGTGCCACGAACTTTGTCTGCAGAGGCGGTGTCTCTGCCACCGACGCTATTTCTTGCTTGTGCCTGCAGACAGTGTATGCTCGTGTGGACGGGCCTTTAGTTTCACTCTTTTCCTACTAATTTTGTTGTACGTACTAAGCACCTAGAGAACATATAGTTATTTCAACTAATCATTTAGCGTTACTTTTTCGACATTTCATAAAGAGAAACATTATTTTTTAAGACATGTTAGAATGTTGTCGACAAGCGTAAGCAAGAGACTCCCTCAGGTTCTATGCTTCCATTGTAAAACCTTTAGAGGTACAATAATTACATCAAACTGAAAATCGTGTACGATAATGTTTACTTTTATAGATATCTTAAATCTGCAGTGTCCTCACAGACACGTATAGTCTGATCGCCGTGAGCAACTTAGCCCCCATCAGCAGACCGTCATGATGAGTGCCGCGTGGTAACTCGCGCCTTTCTACCGTCTTAAAATTTTAGTGTAACACTTTTCAGACTCTCATTAAAACAAGATCAGTCCGCAGTAGTTTTTAGATTGATATCAGAAGGTGACAGGGTGCTCAGTGACAGGTGCTCGGTACCTGAGACTGAGAAGGGTGGACAGCAAGTTACAATGTTTACTGGGCTGTAAACACTACTTCTTGCCTATTCTGATCACTGTTCATTAGAAAGCTATTCCTGAGTTCAGTTCCTTCATAAATATACTAAAAGAACGAAGAAATATGTCTATCTTTCTTTCAATTACAAGAAATATGCAGGCGTAGGTGAGGAGGGTAGCTGATCAGGGAATGGCGGCCGCCATAACATTCTTCTCGCTCCTTTCAAGGGCCCCTTGCACGATTATATGCATATTCTGTGGTCAATGTGCCATAAAAGGACATTTCTTACTTCCTTCATGAATATACAACCAAGAACGAAAAAAAAAGTATATTTTTCCTTTAATCGCTGGAAATACGCAGGCACCGGTGAGGGGGCTGGGGATATGAAGATGCGAAGCGGCCATTGGTGGATGGAGACTAGGGACAAGGCACAGAGTCAAGAAGCAACTACTTACAATTGCACGGCAGTTACTCTCACTTCCATTACAGCGCGACTTTAGGGAGGGACTGCTGTGGAACAAAAAGAAGCATCATTGTTTTTCCCCCTTTTATGCAATAGTAATTCATAACACATTAAGAAGATGAGACTGGTGTGTCTTTAACCACAAACTCCAATACTGGCTGAAAGCACCAAACTGCCGCTTCAGAAGTACTACCATCTGTTGCGTCGCCTGTTTGGTCATCTGCACTCATTTCACCCAAAGACTGCGTATGCTTAAACAAAGTAGTAGTGGTAATAAAAGTAGAGGCAGTAGTAGTAGTAGTAGAAGTGTTTATAGTAGTAGTGTCTGTAGTAGTAGTTGTTGTTGTTGTTTATGTTGTTGCTGCTGCTGTTGTTGTTGTTGTTTAGCGTATTAGTAGATTACTACTGATGACTTCGTATTCCCATTTTCTTTGCAACTACGATCAACGGCCATCATGGAACTTTTCAACGCGCACGAGGAGAGAGAGAGAGAGAGAGAGAGAGAGAGAGAGAGAGAGAGAGAGAGAGAGAGAGAGAGAGAGAGAGAGAGAGATTAAACACCAGCAATACAAGGCGAGATTCACATAACTGGAATCCTAACGCTCATCTTCGACCTCGTATACACACACACACACACACACACACACACACACGACTGAGGTAATTACGGCGTTGGCCTTAACAAGCTGAACCTCTTTCCGGTAATACGGCATGTGTTATAATTACTCGTCTTCACTGCTGTGTTAGTGTACGTAATTACTTCACCCATCCAACCGCCTCCACATCACCCTGCCCCTTAAACCTCGATGCCTCTCTCTCTCTCTCTCTCTCTCTCTCTCTCTCTCCTTTGCCATATTCTGTAGGTTCAAAGCATGGGATCAAACATAAACGATGAAGACACGAAAAAAGGCAAGAAATACAACCTTAAGACCATATTACAAACCACTTCTACTCCCACTTCCATTACTCTCAAAAGGCTCCAGCGGAAGTGTGTTTTTTTTTTTTTATATGTTTTTTAGTGACAAATTAATAAGATTTCTACATTATTAACAGGAGAAACACCCTTGAGAACCCTGTCAATCATCTCTTTGGCGTTGGAAAATAGTCGCGGTGAGAGAGCAGAGTCTCTGCATACAACCTTGGTCTCACATCTTGTAAGGCGGACACTCCCAGCATTCTCCTGCATCGATCACTTCTAGATAACCCAGATTTACTGCCCCGGCGTCTAGCACCTCAACAGTATCAACTTACTTACACGTGCACATTTGTCGTCCATCCTGATGTATAACGTTTCCGCGTGTGCTTTCCTTAACACTTATATTCACATGAAAGCTCTACACGTCCCTCCTCTGCTGATGAGAAGACGCCATGTTGGTTTACGTTGCTGATGGTTGGAATGTGAGTTTTTCTGTATTTCGAACGGAATAACTTTAAGCGCACTAAGTGTTATTCTTGCAGTAATCATGTTCTGTATTTCATGGAAAGTCTTTTTCCGTTTATTTTAGTTTTAATTAATTTCCTAGACATTATTTCTCGTATGTATGGTTTGAATTATTCGTTTTCAATGGAAGTCTCTCTCTCTCTCTCTCTCTCTCTCTCTCTCTCTCTCTCTCTCTCTCTCTCTCTCTCTCTCTCTCTCTCTCTCTCTCTCTCTCATAAAAATGAAAGAAAAAAAACAAATATTTACTTTTATAAGACTTTTAATACACGAAAATGCAAGATTAATAAATAAACAAAACCCTCTCTGGAATTTACAAGCTTCAAAGAAAACGGAGGGTCACATAATCTGCCGGGACCAGTAATCGAAGCCTCTGAGTCCTTATTAGGCAAGACTCGAACCCTTGGAACCTCGCCACCAACCCCACACAGTCAGCAGGATCTAAGGGGATGAAGGAAGGGGGAGGGGACGGAGGAGAGGTATGAAGGAAGGAGGAGGGGAAAGAAGGTAGCGATAAGAGAGGAATAAGATAAGAGAGGTGTAAAGAAAGTGGGGGGAAGGAGGAGGGGACAGGGGGAAGAAGACAGCAGGAGAGGAAGAGGTATGAAGGAACGGGTAGGGTGAAGAAAGAGGGGCAGGAGAGTAAGGAATGGAAATCAGGAGAGGAGGAGAGGTATGAAAGAAGGGGATAAGTGAGGCGTTCCCGGCACCCTGTTTTGTCCACGCCCAGACTCCTTCCATTGATAAAAGCAGAATGTTGCACTTCAGTTTCTCCAGCCACCTCGTTTCCCGGCCTTCTTCCTAATCTCTTCCTCTTCCTCCTTCATTCCCGTCATCTCTGCTCCTCTTCTTCCTCCCCTTTTTCTCTGTTCTCTCTCTGTGCCTTTCCTATTACCACTTCCTCTTCTTCCTCATTCACTTTCCCCATCATCTTTCCCTTCTTTCTCCATTTTCCCTCTTCCTCCTTCTCTTCCCCTTCCTCTTTCCCCACAATCTTTCCCTTCGTTCTCTATTTTCTTCCTCCTCCATTTCCCCACTTTCCTTCCACATGTTTCCCTTTCTTCTCCATTTTCTTCTTCCTCCTCTTCCCTTTTCTTTTTCGCTATCATCTTTTTCCTTCTTTTTACATTTTCCTACATCCTCCTTTCCATTTTCTCCTTCCCATATCACCTCTCCCCTCCCAACCTTCTCTACGTCACAATCCCCTCTCCTTCCTGCATCTTCCCCCCTCTGAACGCTCCACAGGGATGGGTGGATGGGGAAGAGCCAAAGGGATGGGCGGCACACGTTCACATAAAGTCTTCACATGGTAACCTTGGCATCACATTCAAGCTACCACATTCATATAACTTATCTCCCAATTTGCATTTATGTCACTTGTAATTATAGCCATTATCTACGTATTTCCTTTCCTTTTTGATGTATTAGATATGCTTTTTTAATCCTTTGGTTACGTGTTTTTTTTTTATTTCCGCTTTTAATTGTACATTTTTTTTTTCGAATTATTACGTGGTGATGAACTCCAAATATGACATTTAATAATTTCATTCCTTTGTACGTTATGCAAGTCCGTGCCTTTCCTTTACCGTACGTGTTTGTTTGTACGTGTTTCTGAACGTTGTACTGTTACCTTCGTGCCTCCTGTCATCTCAATGGGCAACCTCCGTCAGTCTTACCTGCGACCTGATTTACCTGACTTACTTTATGAGTTTCATGGAGGCACGTGCATTCATCGCATCTCAGTCACACACACACACACACACACACACACACACACACACCTGTGCCTGACACCTTCATTCTCCCAGTAATGAGCCACACAAGCGGTGCCTTCAAGCATCAAGACAAAAGCGGCGCCTCGTTACCTCACCTTCACGTGTATTAATATACATTTACCCTTACATGACCTGACCTCGTTACTACCGCCTCGTTGACCCTCTCCAGGAAGGTCTGCGAATGGCACTTATTACCAACGCCCTCAAGTTGTTACTCAGACTCATGAACATTGAAGTGGCAGTAGCACACACGCAGCTGAAGCACGCGAGTGTTTTGTGGCTACTGCCTGCAGGAGTGATGCATGGCGTGGTGCTGACCGGACCAATACTCAATGGGCTCATGCCTGCTTTCTGAGACAATGGACTGAAAATATATAAATACTTTGTGGTCTTTATCTAAAAGAATAATGTCTGTATGACTGCATGAGGCTCTACTGTGAGTATGGAAATTATGGCTCCAGGAGGCAATAGGATATGCTGCAGGGATATTTTGTGGCAGTTTTATGAAAGACATGATGATCTGTATTTGTTTACTATTAAGAGAGCCCGGCCTATGACGAAGCCGCGGAGGCGGCCTAAAGGTCACGCATTCTCTCCTTATCAAGCAGGGAATTGAGTCAAACAGGACCGGGACGTGATCGGAGTGTTGTCTTCCCTTCCAGTCACTCCCTCTCTCGGGGAACGTGACTGATACTGACGGAAAAAAAAAAAAAAAAAAAATTGCTGAATATGAGCTTCCTCTTCCTCTGTCAATACGTCATTCAGTCCTCCCAAAACAATGTGCGCGCGCGTACACACACACACACACACACACACACACACACACACACACACACACAATGTCTTTGCACTTTCTAGTCCTTTCTTCTTTTTTTCTCTCATAGCCATAATTCAGGTACCAAAGTAGAATGGATTGTACGACACTAAGGCAATTATTGGTCTGCTACGAGTACATCCGGTGAAAAAAAAAATGATGTTTGGACGGAAAGAACACAACACTGGCCATGGAGGAAGAGCATCCGTCAAGTCGTGCCGCGGGAGTCTGGTGAGGGACGCAAGAGACTTCACCTGAGCGAGAAGACTGAAGTACGTATAATGGGTAAATGTTACAGACAATGAGAAGTGAGTGATCTAAAATGCATTGGTGGTGACGGTGACCAGAAAAGGGAAGGTCTGGTGCCTCATAAGACGACCGCGCCACCACCACCACCACCACCACCAAAGCACAATGAGGGATTAGCATACACTAATACAAGACAATTAAATCCCCCCTGAGGAGTAATGTATCCTAAAGCCCCACCACGTCTCCACACGCCAGGCCGCCATACACCACCTCCACAAGGCGCCTCGCCCTGCCCGCGCTGCCGCCTCCCGAGCACACGTTATGAAGCCACTTACGTTGGTTTAATTAACTAGACTACAGTCCTGTTATGAGCGTCGCTTTCCACTCCACATAGTAGGAATTACCTTTAATGTTATACCTACTACCTGGTGCGAATAGAACCCTGGCGTCGGGACAACTTCTCCATATGAAGGTATAAAGAAGAGGCAGCAGAAGTTGTGGGGTTTTACTCTCAGCCCAGCCTCAGTTCGGTGGGGCAGCAGTGTCTTTAATCTGTCGTGGCACGGGGCACGTGACAATTTTTTCCACTATACTCATAAGTCAATCGTGAGATCCTCTGGTCTCCCGCTGGTATCATGATATGTCTTTATAGTGAAAGTCACACACACTGCTCCGCCTCCGCCACGGCGCTGTGTAGAGGTGGCGCGTCACCTGGACTGCAACACCGAAGGCGATTTAATTTACCGGTGAGTCAATCCTTACACCTTGTTTTGATATAGGCTGTGTTGGGATGACCCAATTTAGCTCCGAGGCAGCTGCTATTACGTACACCAGGTCACATTTGGTCTCTACCAAGGTGATCCAACTTACCAGTGCATCAACTGTTCAGTACAAAACATTATAAACAGTTTTTTTATGCAACTTTTTCGTACGCCGCAAGGGAACTGCAATTCTCTGATTTCCTTTCATTCATTCTGTCCTCGCTTTAGGGACTGACACTTCAGTGAGCCTTTTTTTTTCGATTTTCTGCTGCCTTTGGCCGGTGCTCCTCTTACATAAAAAACAAAAAAAATAGTTAAGTGTCAAAGCCGGAGGTTCCTAAATGCGCTAATCATGGTACGCAATCACGACGTAAGAACTATTAAATTTTGTGAAGTCCGCGTTGTGCTGTAGGAACATTAGGATCAAAGTGTCCTTGACGTACCTTCTTGCAGGCAGCGCAGCCCAGGGAGGGTGACGGCCTGTCTCCTTCTAATTGATTCCTGGGCCGGTGAATTATTAGAGGTAATGGAAGCCCGTGAAGAGAAGGAGGCAGGGATGAGGGAGCAGACCCTAGTGGGTGACTGGAGGAAGCTGACGACGAACTATTAATGGGTGATTGGCGGGTGACTGACACAGCGAAGAATTTGCGCGGCAGGTAACTGGTGGGAGTGTGGGGTTGCGTTAGCTTTGGGGGACTGCAGCCATTACTGGATGAGCCAGAGAGACGGTGGATGAGTAAGTTATTGGATGAAGGCCGGGACGGGTGACTACGGTGAATGAACTGTTCGTGATGGGTGAATGAGCCGCAGCGGGTGAGGAATTACTGTGGGTGAATGTCGACAGCATGTTGTGGTGAGTGGTTATTTTGGGACAAATGGAAAGGTGGAGTGTTTGGTGATGCTTGATAAACTGAAATTGCGTGAATAATGAAATATCGGCAGCAGACAGACACAGGCCGTTATGACGTGGTGGTGATGGTCGTGATGATGGAAGCGGTGGCGGTGGTGGAGGAACAAATTATTACGAGGGATGATTAACGAGGGTAAGACTGGTGAACACAGTCATTCTGGATAGTGGCTAGTGCAGCTATAAGGATTAGATCATAACTAAGTAAGATTAACGAACGATACTTTGATCACACCGAGGAAGATTAACAAGGATGGGATGACTGTTGGCACCATTGACCTGTTGATTGATACAAGACGCAACAGATACAGGTCGCCGCGCTCCAAGTATAGTGGCACGAACGTTGACGTAGCGAATGGGGACAACACGAGACAAAATTAACAAGTGCTTTGCTGTACAATGGGACGATTTGCCACTGAAACGCTAAGGTTGGTGTTGCAGTCACATTACATCAAGAGTGAAGATTATATCGTGGTAAGTTGGAGAACCTAATTCTGGTACCAAGATACACGATTCAATCTGTCCTTGTTTAGTGTCATGTTGTGTTTGGAATGGTAACTCAAATTCAAACTCATATAGTAAGAGACGTTGGCTTTACTCATTTTATGGGGCAGCATCGTGTTGTGCACGAGTACTCTGATATTCAAACATCACGGACCACAGAGAAACATCACTTACGGGAACGAGTTAAGTGAGCCTGTATAGGGTGGGACAGGCGAGTGAGTGGGATAAATGAGTGGGTGGAGCAGGGTAGTGGGTGGAGCAGGGTAGTGGGTGGAGCAGGGTAGTGGGTGGGAGTAAGTAGATGGGACAGGGAGTGGGAGGGAGAGTGAAGTGGGTGGGACATGGAGTAGGTATATGCAGCATGGACGGAAAACAACACTTATGGAGCCATGACACATAAATGAAAGCAGTAATCAAAGCACAGCAATGTATGAGTTTTGTATAAATGAGCAAATGAATAAATAAATAACGAGTGATAGGGTGTGAATGAAAGGATGACAAGCAGTCAGACTGTGTGCCATGCTAAGTTAGGCAAGCCATGAACGAGACAAGTCAATTGCGACACAAACATTCAATTACAATGTTTTGACAGGGACACCCACGGCCTGGAACTCGATATTTCGCACGAAATGCATAAGGCATCACGCTCTAATAAATGCACCAGTGACAAACGTGCAAGTATAGATACCAACGGACTAGAAACTAACTTTACACTTACACCAAGGCGGTACAACCCGTCATTACTACCTCAAAAACGCTACCAACTTAAAAATATTCAACCATTGTTCAAATGATCAACTATAGTTGAAACAACTATAATCATTAACGAGCATGGAATAGAAATCGAAACGCAACAAAAAAATATTTCAGTCTATAAAAGGAACATTCAACAATAATTAAAATTGTCAGCTGTAGTTAAAACAATTGTATAACCATTATTCTTGTTAGAGGAGAAATCGAAACAACGAACAATATTTTGATCTTCAGAAAAAAAATAAAAATAATAATAATGATAATAATAAAATAAAAAAATAAATAAATAAATAGATAAATAAATAAAAGACAGTGGCTGCAGGCCAAGTGAGGTCAGTCAGTCATCGGACAGATTGATGTTTGGCAAACCATCACAGTGATTGTTCGAGATCTTGATGCGGTGGCGATGGTGTGACGCTATGCCCGCCAGGCACAGCTCTCTCACTGCGGGGTCACTCACGACAGAATCATGGGTCACAGGTGACAGATGCCATGTTCGAACTTTTTTCCAGATTTCTTTGCTCTTTAAGGTAAAATAACTAGTCCTTCAGGTAAGGATACCATTTTTTTTTCCTTTTTTTTTTTTTTTTTTACCAGGAGCACGTGCAGAGTGTATACGCTGCCAAATGCCGAAAGTGTGAGGGTTGCTTAGAGTCTGGCTTGTATGAGCGTATTATGCTTTGGAGAGGCACGCTTCTCTATGCAAGTCCTCACTTCAGCCAGATGTGCATTGATGGGGTCTGTACTCGTGTTCTGTGCTTATCTGCTTACTTATGATTACTGAAATAACAATCCCGTAATTCATGTAATATGATCAGATTGTTTTCCTTCAAGTTCTGTACTCTCATTAGTTTGTAGAATGTTTTTTACACTTTTAGAGCACACAGCAATTACAATTCTTTGCGCATACAACAATTATGCCAAATTACGCTACCTGTTTCCGTTTCCATTGAACTGTGTTCCGCCTGGTGGCAGCGCCCACGTGCCCACCCATGACCTGCTGGCTCCTGCTATACTAGACGGCCCGACATTTCCTCACAGCATTGTAGGAACATAGCCTGCATGCCCGATAGGCTTTAACTGGCAGAGGCACATCCCTTCAGACACTGCTTTTATAGTGTGGAGGTGCCAAGCCACGCTCACACCGGCGGGTACACTTTTAACGTCGTCCAGTGCTCGGTCCAGGTAAGTGTGAGGCAGGATCTCTCGGGAAGGCAGCGTGCGGTAGATACGACATCTGTGCCTAGCAGGAAAATACTTAAGATTTTCATTTTGAGAATTAGTGAATGATTGAATAAGGATATAAAACAAATACGCAACCGAGAATTAAAGTATCCGGATTTGTTTTGGGACACTGTCCATAACGTCAGTCTCTACGCTGAGTATTACGCGACAGTCAACCGAGTGGATCCCTTTCTCGACTCAAAATACATTTTCTTTCAAATCAGGATCATTCAATTGTCTATTCCATTTTATCACACTGCTGTCATTACTTAATGACACTAGTAAATGAGAATTTAAAACACTGCATTTGATTATGTACATACACTAACTTGCTAAAGTCTCGTTTGTAAAGTCTCCTTTGAATGAATACAGCACAATTTAAATCACACATGACGAAAAAGCATCACAAACAGCTGATCACTACAATCCATTACCACTCGATTACAGATCCTTCGATTACAGATCCTGAGTCAGTGTTACTCCTGCCCTAAACCAGCGACATTAAAGCATTTTGTACCCCGCACTGTCGGCGAGCACAGAGAACAATCCATCGGAATTACAAACATGGGAGCAAGATACATTCACCATCATAATTATGTAGTACCTCGGAATCGGAACGCGTCAACAGCTCATATGGAGATCCATCTTCATTATTGGTTTCGTCCGCGTTCGATACTGATGCACGGATAGCGTCTCCATTTAAAAAACGACGGCGAATCAAACCACCATATTGCTGAGTAAAGTCTTCCCTTGCAGCCCCACACTCAGGGAACTTACCCATTTGGTTGTGTGTCCATTTTCTTCATCTCATCCACACACGGGGACCTTTAGGGTGCGTCCACACGGTCATACAGTTACCATAATCATAAGGCGAAATAGGATGACGTCATAAGAGTTGAAACAAACGGAGGAAGCTGATATGGCAACAAACAGTGGTACCAGGTGTAGTTGTATAGATGGCTGGTGACATGAAACCCGTGGTCAAGCTGTACAACTGGGCCCTGAAGCAGCTGTTAGGTGCGAGGAAAACTACTCCCAATATTGTTTGTTACGTAGAGTCAGGCTACCCGACGCTATACTTCATCATAAACAACAAATTTCTTAGAAAAAATGTGGAGTGAGAGTCACGTATGGATGATGATTCACTTTTTGTAATAATAAAACTTATGGCAGCAGATACATCGGTAGGGAAGATCGTGGGTGACATGATAACAAAAGATGTGCCAGATATGTCTGTGATGTTAGAGAAAACTAGAAATTGTGTTAGGGAGTGAGTCTCTTACGTCTAGATGTATTGTATACCGTGAGATCATCGCTACTTTGGCTACACACGTTATTTTCACCCAAAAACAGCCGATAAGCGAATTCCACAGGCTAGAATATACAAAGTTTAGAGTGTCTGACTACACCTTAGCAATAAAAACAGGCTGTTGGAACTGATGAGGGCGGGACCGCTTACCAGTAGAGGAGCGCCTTTGCAGGTGTGGTGACATCCAGACAGAGACATGTGGTTGAAGAATGTCACCGCACAACACCTCAGACAAGCATATGATTACCACACACTAGGAAATCTACTTGCAAATTTTGATAATGATGTCACTTGTAGAGTAATCTATGATATATTGCGAGTACCTAAGTAAGATGTGCGTTGTTTTTTTTTTTTTTTTTTTTTTTTACGTGTAGTGTTTAGCGTTTTTATATATCATGTGTTCAATGTTTCTCATTTGTTTAGTATTTTTATATTCCATGTGTTCATCTTTTAAGTTTCATGTGTTTAGCGTTTTCATGTGTGTTTTTGTCTTGTGTTTAGCGATTTTATATTCCATGTGTTTAGTGTTTTTGTGTTGCGTTTAGTGTTTTTGTTTCATTTGTTTAGCGCTGTTATGTATTTCATGTGTTTGGTGCTTTAATGTTTCATGTGTTTAGCGTTGTGTGTTTCATGTGTTTAGTGTTAAGAGTTTCATGTGTTAAGAGTTCCATGTGTTTAGTGTTTCACGTGTTTAGTGTTTCATGTGTTTCACGTATTTAGTGTTTCATGTGTTTCATGTGTTTAGTGTTTCATGTGTTTCACGTGTTTAGTGTTTCACGTGTTTAGTGTTTCATGTGTTTCACGTATTTAGTGTTTCATGTGTTTCACGTGTTTAGTGTTTCACGTGTTTAGTGTTTCATGTGTTTAGTGTTTCATGTGTTTAGTGTTTCATGTGTTTAGTGTTTCATGTGTTTAGCGTTGTCTTTCATGTGTTTGGTGCTGTCTTCCCCACGATGAAAAGTTACTTTCTGTTAGAGAGAGAGAAGTTACTTTATGTTTAGAGAGAGAGAGAGAGAGAGAGAGAGAGAGAGAGAGAGAGAGAGAGAGAGAGAGAGAGAGAGAGAGAGAGAGAGAGATAAACATAGGAAAATACAAAATATTATAAGACTACCTCATACAGTGAAATCTAGTCCACAGTTCTGTCCGGGACGGTATTCTTACTTACCTCATAATCAGAATGTTCCTCCACAGCTGCCTCGCTGGTGTGAGGATCGACGTTTGAGAGAGATGTCCTCATTGTGTCACCATCACTGAGGAATGAAAGGTTATCACAGCACCACAATTTGGCAGTGTAAACGTCATCCGTCCCAGTTCCTGATTTGCGAGAGTTTTGTTCCAGCCTCATTTCACGTCGGTGAAATTTCACGTCGGTGAAATTTCACGTCGGTGAAATTTCACGTCGGTGAAATCGGTATCCAATTTCTTCTTTATATCCCCTGTAGTAACGGAAGCATACATCTTCTGCATTTCCTTTGTTATTGCTGTTAGAGCCACTGCACGTTTATTTCTGTCCTTATAAAATTCACATTTAAACATTCCATAAGCAAGGGTGTTCCCGGTACATGTCAATTAATTGTGTGGTGTCTTGCCTGGACCAGTGGATGTTTGAAGGTTCTTTGGAAACAGTAGAGAGACGGCATGACGTGATTACGATGCACACAGACCAGAAATGTGAAGGAAGTACCTAGGTCCAAGGAAACATTTAGTGCTTCACACCACCGATCAGACAAGGCGGTTTCAAATGTTTCTCTCAAGTGAACTCATGGGTAGCCGCTCGTTTATGGTTGTCCGTCGTTTCCCTACTTCAGAAGTCACCTCCGTGCCCGCCATTCAAACTGGCAGCTTGTGTATGACAACGGGATATGGTAACAGTGTTTGCCCGTCTGGCACTGCTCGATAGTGTGGACACGCTTTTTTGAAACTACGAACACCAACAGTTTATAAGGCTCCGTTCACATTAGCGGGCAATCCACGCGGGCAGAAGCGAGTTGTTTGCCCGTTGACGTTTTCTTCGCCTTTGCCCGCGGGCAGATGAGTAAACTGCCCGTGATATGAGAGCGATTTCATTGGGTACTGCCCGCCGAGCCCGGCAGTGCGTCGCTGACAGACATACGAGGGTACAAATGAAGCTTTGAAGCCATGACTATCAGTTTATTGGGGATTTATACTACGTCTACACCAGAACATCACGTCTACCCTTACCCCCGGCAAGAATCGAGTGGTCGAGAAATGCAATCCTTCACCTAACTGAACTTTATCGGCACAGTCATGCCTATGGCAAGTGAAAATGGACATATACAGAACCAGTCTTTACACCTTTTTTTTTTCTCTCCACTTTGTCCTTTTTCTTTTTCAGTGACAAAGTATTATGGTACATAGTAACAGCTTCTTGCTGTCCTTTTTGCTTCGCATGTTGTCATGCCGCACAGTCTTCTTGATTACATTACACGAATACACTGCCTGGCTGCACGTCTGCTCGCCTCTGACTGTGCCAAGCAGGGTGGCAGGCGTTGCCAAGTGGACGTCAGTTTCTGTGTGCCCGTGGGCTTTGGCCGGTGATGGCTTGGCTTTGCCCGCTGGTGTGGGCAGATCCTACACACTTTGGTGCTTGATGCTGACGCCATCATCGCTCCTTAACGCCTCCCATGGTTAACTGGTAACAGTGTGTGTTCGACAGACCATCAGATGCTTGTCTCTCTACCTGTCTATCTTCCAGACAGAGGTGTTGCCGATGACGTCCAGTTCATTGCAGGATCGTTCGTCTTAACCACTGACTCCTGTCAGCCGGAAGGTTAGACAGGTTCTGCCCGAACACCAGATATGCATGGCTTCTAAACTCCATATGCATCCACTTCAGTCTGGCAGTGACGTACTGCTGGGCACGGTGGGCAGCTCTTATTTGAAATAGCTCAGTCACCGTTACGGGCATTTTACTTACCTGCCACAGGCATGAGCGGTGAATCCGTCAACGGGCTGACTGCTCGCTTCTGCAGGCGAGCATGGTCTCCAAGTGGTGAAGCTACCAAACGTTAAGTAGGTCAAGTATTCTCCCCATAACATTACAAGCAGAACCTAGCACAATATAAATATACAAGCCCCACCCAAAGTTACCACGCAGCGCTATTATTTGCCTTACTGCATGGTTGCCTCCCGTTAGTTACCCTCCTGCCCACGGGCAGAATGCTTTCAAATACTAAAAGAAAAGTAACATCGCTGTTACTCAATCATTGCGTTACCTGCAGGTGATGGTCGGTGGCGTGAAAACCTTAAGAAGTGTCTGTGGCAGCGGCAACTAACAGGAACGGAGTATGAAGCCGTGTCCACACTCTCGGGTAGAGCCCGACGAGCACTGATTGGTGAGTGGGTTTCTCTCGCTTTCTAAACCCCCTTCCACACGAGGGGCAAATGCACGGCGGGCAGACACTGTTACCAATTTTGTGGTGTGGATGGTGGTCACGTGTAGATGACGTCATAGACGAGGAAACCACGGGCAAACCGTCGAAGTGCCCGTGCCAGTTGTTGAGGCACTGGATGGGAGCCTGACTAGGGACCACGTTGCTAGACTCACGATGTTACAAGTCAACACCGTGCCCTCCGTGGGTATCTGGTATGTCAATTGTACACTAGCTGGCAATTGTCCTGTCTGTCCAGATGGTCATGGATAACTGGACAAGGGAAGCAACCCAGCATTTAAGATTTTTATAGGGGAACCGTGCGTGTGGAATGTCGTGTGGATATAGAAATAGACAAAGGCCACAGCACTGCAGAAAACAGAACACATGAACAACAGTGGTTGGTCATTGTCTCCTGCCCTTTTTTCTTGCACATAGCAATAATTATCATACACAAAGCTATGCGTTTAGCTTTGACGGTCCGTCGACGATTCTTACGTCCTTTATCGTTTATCCTGTTGTACTGAACACCAAGTTAAGTCCACTCGCCAACGTTGCCTGACGGCTCTTACTGCACTCTCTGCACTGCACTCACTGCGACTCTCTGCCCTCTGCCCGGTGTCTGGTCCAGGTCATACGCTCGCCTGCCTGTGCCTACTGCCTGACTTAATTGGACTGTTTGATCTGGTAACAGCTGTAAGAGCGAGAGAATTCCGGGCAAATTCGAGTGCCCGCCGTGCGTTTGTCCTTCGTGTGGAAGGGGCTTAAGCAGTATTATTAGATGAGGTAAAGGTGCAAATTCCCTTTTAGACAGAGGGTCTGTCGTTACCGGGCAGTGTCTGCCTGTAGTATCTATTCTACACCGCTCGAGAAGTGATTCAGTCGGGCAGTTGAAGTAGTTCAGCAGACATTAAGTGGATTGAGGTGTTAGGGTGTGTCCACACGGTCGTACATCGTCCATCGAACACCCTCTGTTACCAGCTAACAATGGGAAGCGAAAAGGAGCTCTGATTACGTCAGTAGCGAGCACCCCATGTTCGTAGTTTCGGAACATCGGACACTGTCTGGAGGAACAGAGGCGCGGAAATTCGACATTACCAGGCGTAGGATGAACTTACTTGTTTATCGGATGAACTGAAGCTGTTAATTGATTAGGTCTCACTTGCCCTGTCAACATGGTTTTGTTTGTCTTGTTGTGCACAATGGTTATGATGTACCGCAGCAGCAACAACCACCTGTCTCCCAAGCCCAAACTAAATACCAGCGTGTTGCCAGCGGACATCAGCCTCAAAGATTGTGTGCCGGTCTTCGCCGGGTGAATGGAGTAGAAACTATGGTATACAACTTCATCTGGTACCACTCTTTGTTGTCATAACTTCCCTCGTTTCAACGCTTATGACGTCATCCTGCTCCGCCTTGCGATATGGTAACCGTTTGTCCGATAGTGTTCGACCGTGTGGACGCACCCTTAGAGCTGTCTGACCATGCCCTGCATCATGAAGAAAAATAGCCTTGTTTGGGAAACCTTGTGTGTTGCGCACTCACGTCCAGCTGCTCGTTCATGTTTGCCTGTCGTTTCCTCGCTTCTGACGTCACCTCCGTGCCTGACACTCACCCTCCCCAGCTTCTGCATTCCAATGGAATATAGAAACTGTTTGCCCGTCGTGCACTGCTCGATAGTGTGGATACTGCTTCATATATATATATATATATATATATATATATATATATATATATATATATATATATATATATATATATATATATATATATATATATATATATATATATATATATTTTTTTTTTTTATTTTTTTTTTTTTTTAGTGTAGGAAGGATACTGGCCAAGGGCAACAAAAATCTAATAAAAAAAATGCCCACTGAAATGCCAGTCCCATAAAAGGGTCAAAGCAGTGGTCAAAAATTGGTGGATAAGTGTCTTGAAACCTCACTCTTGAAGGAATTCAAGTCATAGGAAGGTGGAAATACAGAAGCAGGCAGGGAGTTCCAGAGTTTACCAGAGAAAGGGATGAATGATTGAGAATGCTGGTTAACTCTTGCGTTAGAGAGGTGGACAGAATAGGGGTGAGAGAAAGAAGAAAGTCTTGTGCAGCGAGGCCGCGGAAGGAGGGGAGGCATGCAGTTAGCAAGATCAGAAGAGCAGTTGGCATGAAAATAGCGGTAGAAGACAGCTAGATATGCAACATTGCGGCGGTGAGAGAGAGGCTGAAGACAGTCAGTTAGAGGAGAGGAGTTGATGAGACGAAAAGCTTTTGATTCCACCCTGTCTAGAAGAGCAGTATGAGTGGAACCCCCCCAGACATGTGAAGCATACTCCATACATGGACGGATAAGGCCCTTGTACAGAGTTAGCAGCTGGGGGGGGGTGAGAAAAACTGGCGGAGACGTCTCAGAACACCTAACTTCATAGAAGCTGTTTTAGCTAGAGATGAGATGTGAAGTTTCCAGTTCAGATTATAAGTAAAGGACAGACCGAGGATGTTCAGTGTAGAAGAGGGGGACACTTGAGTGTCATTGAAGAAGAGGGGATACTTGTCTGGAAGGTTGTGTCGAGTTGATAGATGGAGGAATTGAGTTTTTGAGGCATTGAACAATACCAAGTTTGCTCTGCCCCAGTCAGAAATTTTAGAAAGATCAGAAGTCAGGCGTTCTGTGGCTTCCCTGCGTGATATGTTCATCTCCTGAAGGGTTGGACGTCTATGAAAAGACGAGGAAAAGTGCAGGGTGATATCATCAGCATAAAAGTGGATAGGACAAGAAGTTTGGTTTAGAAGATCATTAATGAATAATAAGAAGAGAGTGGGTGACAGGACAGAGCCCTGAGGAACACCACTGTTAGTAGATTTAGGAGAAGAACAGTGACCGTCTACCACAGCAGCAATAGAACGGTCAGAAAGGAAACTTGAGATGAAGTTACAGAGAGAAGGATAGAAACCGTAGGAGGGTAGTTTGGAAATCAAAGCTTTGTGCCAGACTCTATCAAAGGCTTTTGATATGTCCAAGGCAAAAGCAAAAGTTTCACCAAAGTCTCTAAAAGAGGATGACCAAGACTCAGTAAGGAAAGCCAGAAGATCACCAGTAGAGCGGCCTTGATGGAACCCATACTGGCGATCAGATAGAAGGTTCTGAAGTGATAGATGTTTAAGAATCTTCCTGTTGATGATAGATTCAAAACCTTTAGATAAGCAGGAAAT
>NC_087189.1:6842500-6897500 GCF_035594125.1 Scylla paramamosain
AATTATATTACAGTTTTTCAAACATCGTAGATTCCACACTACAGATATTTCAGCATCATGCGCCAAGAAGTTCCATGGTGGTGAAAACTGAACTTGCAAGCAATAATTACGTTAACCTGCCGCTTATCCGCTCATTTGATGTCTAGATAACCTAGTCCGAACCTGTTAAGCCTAGATAATCTACTGAAACGACATGCACTCAGCATTACACAACTGTCACCAAGATCAATTCATTTCGCCAGTCAATGACTGGAACACTGACACTTTTCGCTGGCGATTCCCTCACCCGGATTTTAAGAACAAATAAGGAGGCTGCAAGAAGCGACCAGGCTTACCCGTGGCAGTCCCTGTATGAAATAATCCTACCCATTTCCATTTCTAGTTTCACTCTAGTTTTTACTCAAGACTGACTCGCTACACTAATTTAGTTTTACGTAAAACGCTGAACTTACATTCATATCCAGTAACTCTTGGAATATAAGGTTATTCATACAAATAGCTAGCTAGATGCGTTAAATTCTGTTGTATATAAAGATATTTAATTCTGGTGTATATAAAACTGTACACAATTATGTAAAGTTTACCCAAAATTAGTTTCGCAAAATCATTACGTAGGCCAATCAGCGAAAGGGCGTCTGTGTTGCCTGGTTCGCTTGTTTTCTTGCGATTGAATTACAATTCGCTTGTTTTCTGGTGATTGAATTGCAATGCCAGAATTCGTGCCACTGTGTATTCTATACAAACACCGCTGCCGTTCTTCACACCTCGCTGTCTTGCCCTACTTACCTGGCCGTGGCCGTGTATTTACAACTTCTTTCCAATCTTATCTAAACTTTCCCCGCAATCTCTTGAAAAGCTTCCAACTTTAGACACCAAAGTCTCTTAAAACGTCCCAGGTGAGGTATCATGATGCTTCGCCTGTCAACTTCCTCGCCGTCCCCATAGACAATTGACCAGTCCATGTACATAATGTACCTTCGTACCCGTCCATACCTTGGCATCTCGATAGTATCCTATACCATACAGCCCTACACACCCCTTCCCTTAAACACGATGTCATCTAAGTATACAAGTCTTCTTTAAAACACTGAAAAATAATTTAAAGACTTCACAAAACCTTCACCTCACCTCAGAAAACTTGTACAGACACGTATACGCAATACATTCACAACTCCCTCAAGACACTGCAAACGCTCCAGCTCACCTCTGAATGCTTGTACAGACACACGTAGACACAGTGATCGGAAGGAGACGCCAGGATGAGGTACAGAGAGCGGTCCACCTGAAGCGTTGTTTGGGATACCACACCGTAGGCGGCGATTGACTGGAACTCCACAAAGTCCTCGGTGGCTTTGTTGTACCGGAAGACCTGAAGGTGCAAGGCAAGGATGTAAAGGACGAGAAAGTTGAGTGGAGGTGCAGTGTTAAAAAGGTTGGTTAATGGGAGTAAATGAGATGAAAGCGTTGTGTTAGTAGGGTGGGTATTAAAGCAAGTTCAGAGATTGAAGTAAGTGGACGGGGACAGAAGAACAGAGGCACAACGCAGAAGTGCACGGGGTAGAGAGGTTAATAATGATGCAGGAAGACGTACACAGTAGAGGAAGAAAACTAAGGTAGAAATTCTAAAAACATCTAAGTCTAAAGTTGATTTACAGGATAAATGTGATTTTCATGATATACATGAAGATGTAAAGGAAAATGAAAGGAGAAATGAATACGAGGAGTGTTAAGAGGAAGACGAGTGTTAAGAAGGAGGATGAAGAGTTAAGGAAAATGAAAGGAGAAATGAATACGAGGAGGATTGCTAAGAGAAGGAGGAGGATGATGAGTATTAAGGAGAAATACGTAAAGGAAAATGGTAGGAATACGAGAATGGCTGGCGGGAGAGGGGAAGACTAGGTCCAGTGCGATGCTATTAGTAGCTAGTACATAAATGAATCAAGAAATGATCGGAGTAACATGGTACACAAGTTCAAAGGCAGAAATTAAGAAAGGAAATAAAGAATAATGGGATGCAAGGTAGAAATTTAAAAATAGGAAAGGAGTAAGAAGAAAAATACGAAAGGTGAAAATGCTGGTAAGGAACTGAAGATACAGGTAAGAAACAAAGAAAGGTGGAAAGGGTAACAACGAGATACAGAGAGAGGGAGGAACCTATAATTGGAAGGAAGAACGAACTGGAAGGATGAAAGGCAGGTAAGACAACGTAAAGATTAAAGATGAAAGTGAGAACAGTTTGAGCGTAAGTGGGAGAAGAGCTGCAGGGAAGTGGAAGATTTGAAGATGAATAAAGCAGAAAGGAGAATAGAAGAGGAGGAAAGTAGGAATATACGAGAAAGATGAAGGGAGGTTCAAAGTAGGAAAGTTAATTTAAGTGGAGGAAGAAAGGAGATGGGAGAAAGTTATTACTGGTTCATAAGCCTTGGAAAATATTACTACCAAAGAGGATTAAACTCTGCTAGAACCACTCGAATCTTTCCAATGCAATGCCCTTCCAATACGCTTCCATCTCCGTGCCTCCCACTAATATGAACTTTTCTCCCCGCTTCTCCCAATATTTTTTTCTCCAGTCCTCTCCCCACTCAAACTCCCAGGCTCCCCATCCTCTTGATTAATGGAAGGCAGATAAAACTTGTGCATAAAATGTATTATTCTCGTATTTCTTTTCACTTATCGTCACCGTTGTGCAATCTTTTCTTGACGTATAGTAATGGCCTGCATAATAATAATAATAATTAGACAGCCCCTTAATACCTAACCATCTGTTATGCTTCACACATTTCATTTACCTCGCTCCCCGCTCCGGAGAAGGACATCTTACTTCACCTAGTAACTCCTCAAGGAATTATGAAGCGCAACTTTAATTTCTTCTGCACTTTTACCGCCGTTACGTCACCATAACATTACTTCTCTTATAAGTCCATTCATTCCTAACTTCCCCCCCCCCCACACTTAAGCCCATCCGCTTCTCCAACACCTCCACCTCCTTTGTACACCGGTCATTAGTCAGTACAGCAACACACCCACACTCCTTGTCATCACTCACCAGGACCTTTGAGGCGCAGGAGGCGGCGAAGCGGCTGCTTTGAGGGGGCTTGCTCTTGTACTGCGTCAATACCATGAAGGTCTCGCCCATCACCTGCACGAAGGACCCGCTCGACAGGTAGCTGCCCATGTGCTCCTCTTTGTGGTGGAACTGGCAAAGGAAACCAGGAGTTAGGTATTGAAGAGCATCCCAGGATACAGTGCTGCCGCTACCAGACTAAATCAGGACACACTTGAAAAACTAAAGCAGGATACACTTGCTAGAAGACTAAATTCAGTGACCAACATGAGGGCCACCATAACCTACTAATGTAAAAAAAAAATAAAGTTCCATAAGGAGCTGAGAATACCTAGAGGACACAGATTAATATCTGTCGAGATGGGCTAAAATGCGCTGGGGGACTCCATTTGTGTGACATCGTGCAACTTCCAGTACTTATTATCACAAATCACAGGTACGGAATAAAAAGTAATGGAGTCACTAGTAACGGAATCACGTCACAGGCACAAAATTATAACCAAATTTAAACATTTCAATTGTAATCTACTGTACTTAGTTTTCAGAGATCAACAATTAAGACAGTGGAGGTGCTACGATAACCGAGAAGATAAGAGTGGTAGGAAAATTATTAGGCCATTACCCGTCTGGTGTTGGAGTCCCAGAGGAGGATCTCTGAAGGCGTGACGTATCTGTCCACTGAGGTATCCCCGAAGCCATTGGCCAACAACAGGAACCACGATCCTCCAGCCTGTGGACCCCCAGGACAGTCATCTCGCACCCAATATTTAACTCAACCCAACCCAACTGCCAATGTCATTCATGCATTAAAATAGTAGTAGCAGCTTCGGTCCCTTTACATACATTAATATCAACTACCCCATTTTCTTGGGATCTGCACCCATAACAAAGGTAATCAGCTTCTACAGTGATGAAGCCGTACATTTCAGGCACTCACCTGTGCCACGTCCAGGGACACTACCAAGGTCTTGGTCGCCCAGCGGGTCACCACGTGCAGGCTGTTAGTGGTGGAGTCCACACGCACCACCACCACCTCGCTGCGCACCACTTCACTGCTGTCCTCATAGCCGTTCACTGCATACAAACAATATATGCGAGTCGGTGGGAAAGTTGCACATAAACATGCTACAGCATGTCCGGGGCGCGTGAAACGAAAAAGCGACTCGCGATAATAGTGGCTGTGCAAGGTTAACTACGTACTTCATGAAGTACTTTTGTTAATGGTACATGGGTTGAATGCAGCAAGAATTGAACTTATTCGATCATATTCGATCACATTTTTAAAGTAGGTTTCATGTCTTGTAAATATATTATGTCACATGTACACTAAATTTTCCGTGATGGAGTGCAAGAAGACTAATTATTACCGTTGTTTCTGTCGTCCTTGTAGACAGCAGCCACCAGGTAGTCCACGCCATCAGCAACAAATACAGCAGAGTCTAGGAGGACACCCTGCAGCACCACCGAGGTGGCGGCGTGGTGCTGCAAGCTCACCTTCACTTGTCTGTCCCGCCCACCTACACACCTGGAAACAAAACCCGCTCAGGAAGACATCTGGCACAGTAAAGCACCGCCATTGAACGCAAAGGATACAGCCACCACCAGGGAGTCAGAATAGGCAACTACACAAAGGTAAAGCTAGGTTCTTTTTAAAACCAGTTAAAATTGCGTTTAATTAACTCGCCATTGACCACAAAAGCAGCTAGCTATTAGTTTCACAACATCCATGACATATTTCCTCAGCACCACCCAGGCCACACCTGCGGTCACTTACTGGGAATGCAGGGTCAGAAGGGAGCGACCATCCCGCAACAGGTGTGTTGTGATGGCCACGCTCCTCCCTAGGTGATGGATGGGCGTCAGGCGGGTGTCGTTGGCAACCTGCGGATGTAATCACCACATTGAATATTACTTCGAGGTTGCCGATAAACGTGCATCATTCACTTCCAATATATGCGAATGACAACTAGTCACTACACAACAAGATGTAATCAAAGGCTTTTTGTCTTAATGCCTCTCCTCTGACGGTCTTCAGCCTCTCTCTCATCGCCGCAATGTTGCACCTTTTGCCATCTTCTACTTTCATGCTAACTGCTCTTCTGATCTTGCTAACTGCATGCCTTCCCACAAGATTTTCCTTTCTTTCTCAAACTTCCATTCTGTCCACCTCTCTAATACACGAGTTAACTAGTATTCTCAATCATTCATCCCTTCCTCTGGAACTCCCGGTCTGCTTCTAGATTTCCTCTTTCCTACGACTTGAACTGTTTCAAGAGGGAGGTTTTCAAGAGGGAGGTTTCAAGATGCATTCTTTATTTTATCCTTTAATTTTTTGGTGACCGCTTTTGACCGATGACTGGCACCTCAGTGGACTTTTTTTTATAAAACTGTTGCCCTTGACCGACGCCCCTCCTATATTAAAAATTACTGATATAACTAAGGTCACTAGTGAGTGATGAAAACACAAGCACCTTCACTTCAAGAGGAGGAACTACGGTCACTAGTGAATGATGAAAACGCAAGCATCTTCACTTCAGGAGGAGGAGGAGGAGGAGGACGAGGAGGAGGAGGAGCAGCAGCACTTTCCTCACTTGAGGAGGAGGTATAGGAGGGAGGGAGGAGGCGCCAGTCACAAGACCACCAGGGCGATGCTAAGTGATTTCATTAAGGGGAGTCAAAGTGATTCAATTAAGGAGAGTAAGTCTCTGAACCAAGTCTCCTGTACAGACCAACTCCACTCTGCCGCCTCCATCCCCGCAACCTCCAGCATTGCAGACCTGCCAGTCCTTCCCTCCCTCTCACTCCATCTGTTCATTCTTTACTATTCCACAATTCATTCACTTGAACACGATCCCCTCTTCCCACAACCCATCTTCCCACCACCCATCCTCCCATTTTCATACCGTCTCCATCCACACGTTTCTCTACACGCTCCACGTAACTAAATTCCTTCATTTCCTCCTCCTCTTCCTCCTCCCCCTTCTTACTCTCCTCTCAGCTTATCTGTAATTTTAACTAACCGCCCTTTCTCTGCTCACCTTGAAGTAGTGGCACTCAATATCACAGCCACACTGCAACACGTGGCACTTTGTTATCTTAAGCACGCGTCCCTCTGCCACGCCAGGTATGGATCCTACCCACAAGTGACCGAACGCGCTTGTATCTCGCGATAGGAAGACACGCTCCAGTGATGCCATCTCCGCGTACAGCTCTGAAATATTACAAAACATTTACGCTAGGAGTAAATGCAGTATCAGACATTTGGTAAATGCTTAGAGGATGAAAACTTACAATATTTTTATTTATATTGCACTTCACGAGCAGAATTTCAACTTTACCTTTAAAATCTTTACTTTCACACCCTTATTTTTCTTCCGCCTTCGTTGGACATCCTACACCCCCTCAACAAAAACAACTTTTCTCTCGGAGACGACCCTTTGCCCTTGAACACCCCCTCACCTCTGGCTTTCACGTAGTTGTCCTCGTTCAATGATCCGAACTGGCTGAGGATGCTCCTGAACCGCTGCTTCTCCCGAGCCAAGCGCTGCTGGATCTGGGTCACGCGCCGCGCCAACTCTGACAAGTCAAGGCCGTTCACAGTCTGGCGCACCTCCGTCCCCGCCAGACACCGCACCTCGCCCTCGAATATCTAAACAGACGTGGTAGTGTTAAGAAGGCAAATGATTGAAAATAAAACCAGACTTAAATTACCGAAGGGCATTGCACAACAGACAAGCGTGGAATTGCTGACAGACCAAGAATCGGCCAAATATTTTCAATATACGTGGTTGAATATCTAGCAACAAGACGTTATGCTAGAAAAACAATGCTTGCGTTGCCATTATATAAAACTTTAATGTATCAGTACAGAAATAAGGGCACGAAATTATATGCACATGGGGCATGAAGTTATTTAAAAATTATATACAAAGCTCAGATGCCACGATGGTACTCCCTATGATCACGAGACTGTCATACCCAAGTCATGCGAAGCCATCACCGGCTGCTATTTACAAAATGCAAACGTTTCATACAAACCAACTACACAACCACCACAGAACACGGTACCTACCGTGTCGACGCGGATCACAGCACTGGCGTCATCCACTCTCACTATCGTCTTGTTCAGCTCCGTCACATCCACACCGTTGAGGGAGCCCACCTGAAGCACTCCGTTCACCTGCAGGCCTCCCTTGAGCACCTTGCGCCCGCTGATTACCTGCCTCGCCACTCCGCTACGTAGGACGAGGTCATCGATGGTCACGTTGTTGATGCTGGAGATGGTGAAATCACCTGTGGAAGACGAAACATGGGTTCTCAGCACGCTGAACGGGCGGGTTAAACTCACTAAAACCTTCACTAAGGTTTTAAGGTATAAGCTAAGGAAAGACCCAAGATGCACATCTAACTGGTAACCAATGAAAATGGGGTGCGTGATATTGTCTTACAGACTTGATCGATCAACTAATATCTCACGATAAATGTTAGTGACTTAAGTTACTCATTCACAAGACTTAAGACCAGTGCTTTTGAAACTTCCACTACAGCACGAAAGACAGTATTGCTCTACATACCTCTGGTTCTGTATTTAACTATACGTGTTCCTCGTACGACTTTAATCAATAAAAAGACAGACCTTACGCACACAACAGAACAGGAAGCACGGCTCACCTTCTATTCTGAGCGTTTCGAAGTGGTAGGTGGCGGCGAGCGTCTGATGAACGTCCAGCCTCACTCTCTCCGTGAAGAGGTGCGCCAAGTCCACTCCATCCACCAGTCCTGACACCTGCGCCACAAACAAGGACCAGTTGATACACGCTTCATTGTGTACCCTTAAAAATCTACGTTTCCCGGCATGAAGCATACCTATAGAGGGAGGAGATTTAGCATTTTTTCTGGAATTTCTTCATACCTTGAGAAGTTCGTAAACATTTTTATTCAAGATGTTTTGTAGTGGAAAAGTAATTCGCTCCATCTGACATGTCCCATACTCACCGTTCTCATTACTACAATTATCGCTTTCTCAAGATTCAAGGCGACATCACAACCTTTCCTGAATCCTTTCCTGAATCCAACTTCCCGATAGTTAAATTATTTTTATCCCCCCCTCCCCATAACACCTTCCTCCCAAGCGTTTAATCGATACCTACTTGACCTACTTTCTCCACCAGTATTCCACAACCCCAGACGCCCTGCACCGCCAGGCGACTCACCCAGAGATCACCCAGCACAGTGAGGGGCGTCCTGAACACCAGGTGGGCAGGAAGCCTGCTGGAGACGGCGCCCACAGTCACCATGTCACGCACCGCCACGCCTGCCAGGGTTGCTGCAGAGGGCGAGGGAAGTAAACAGGGAGTTCCATTGTGCAGGAGACAATTATAAGAGACAAGGAGCGCGTGAACAATACGCATGGCGAGCGTTGACAGACCTGACAATGAGATGCGTGGCTAATCCCAACATATTGACCAGCCACCTAGAACGTTTACACAAGCCAGGGAGGCGAGGAAAGCGGAAATAGGTACATTAATAACGACTACCTAATGACGTTAATGAAAAAGTACATAAATAATTACAAGCCAAAAGTACATTAATACTAGCCAATGACCTACTAGTCACTGACGTTAGTGACGTCAAGGTTGTTGAGAACTTTGCGTCTCCATCTTTTCATATCAATCATGAGATTAAACAGGTTAAAAACTCCCATACAAAAAAGACGAAAAGTGCTTTTTATAACAAAAGCTAATTAAAAGCAGTCAGACGCAAAACTGTGCCATAATACACTTGAAGCACTAGACCTCCAAATGAAAAGTTTCGCGTTTTGAATTTCAGAGATCTAAATAGTTGGGCCAAGAAAGGGTAAGACAGGAACCGCATCTGACTGACGAGCATTCCAAATCGCACCATTGCACCATAGTCAAAGTGGAGATTTAATCATACCGGCTGTCTCGCCAGTACACAAGAAAGTGTGAACGGTGCAGTCAACGATCACAAAGAGAAAAGGTTACCTACTGCTGACAGTCCACCAAACAAGATACAGATAACCAGTAGGCGCAAATAACTGCCCTGCGCCACCACTCCACACACATGTAGGTCGCCTCACCCGTTCTGAGGCGGTGCGTAGCCAGACCCGCCGTAAACACCTTGCGTCCCTGCAGCACATACGTTCCCCCATCGCGTCGCACGGCTCGCCTCTGCACCTCTGACAAGTCCACTCCATTGAGTAGCACACCAGCAGAGTCCACGCCACCCACACCTGCCTTCACCTCTAGCCTGCCCACTTGCAGTCCCTCACTCAGGTGAAGGTCGCATTCAATTACCTGAAATTATCATGTGTACATTAGAAGATCTAAAGGTCTTCTAATGTCTCATCCCTAGTTTCTTAATGTAAAAGAAGCCTTTAGTGAAAGAAAAAAACAATAATATTAAAGTACGTCAAGATTCCTGATGTATGCCATCACTAACGGACAACACTAACGCAAGACAATACAACAGTCAGCTAAACTTAATAGTGAAATGGTTCACCGTCTTCTTTTGTCAGTCACTAAATCCTAGTAACATGGTTCACTAAATCGTGGTAACATGGTCTAGTAAAATGGTTCATCCCGTCTTCCTTGGTTTAGTAAAATGGTTCACCCTGCCTTCCTTGTCAGTCACTAAATCGTAGTAACATGGTTCACCTTATTTTCCTGTCAGTCACAATCTTGACTTCCATAGTCAGATGTTTCCATCAATTTACGCTAGACTTACAAAACCATTAAATTTACGCTATCCTTACAAAACCATTAGTTACACAAACCTACAAAACCAATGGTTACACAATCGATATCAAGATGTATGGGAAGCGAAGAAACTCTCAACACTAACTTCTTATCCCTATGTTCTCATGGGGGAGAGGCAGTCTTATCTAATGGCTGGACAGCTGCTCAAGACTGCACATACTATCTTCGTAAGAGCCGCCCACAATGCGCGGGAGTTACTCCTACATATCGCTGTACCAACTCTACACAACCACTTTCCAGAATCCAAAACTTCTCCCATCATGCAACCTATAACCCCGAAGATCCACAAAAATTTTAGCAGTACTTTTAGTTTCTTGTTGACATGACCTAACCAAAGCCGATTCATCCCAACCCAACACGCACCAACCTATCGTGGAGGCTTACCACGTCGTCGCCGCGGAGCACCGCCTGCCGGAACAACGCCTCAATGTCCACGCCATCCACTACCGCAGCTCGCATCTCTCCCACTCGCACATCATTGAGGAACCTCACGTCGGCTGCAGGAAGAAGGGAAAGAGTATTTGACTACGAAAATTTCCTTTCACAACGTCGAGATCATGGTTTCGTAATAGGTTCGGCAATTTTTTTTTTTATGTAAATCAGTGTAATGCATCAATTAATCCAAACAAAATCACATCAATTGATGGTTAAGTGCTAACAGTTGATTTACAAATCAAGACGACACAATGATTCACCAGCGAATGTCTACACATTTTGGGGGGTGAAAAGGTTCACTTGTGGATATAAGCGAATTAAACTGCATGCAATACAAAACAATAAGAGACGGCATGAACACTTCAGCGAGTCCCATTTTCCAACGCAATACTACACTGACAATACGCAATGACGTACTAAACTTGCACAAAACTGACATGCCGAACGTTTATGTACTCCTGTATGTACACATCTAATGGGACTCATTACGCCATAAACAGACATTTTCTACTTTCCACCCAGGAACTCGAACAAAAACCTCGAGCCAGAATGACTAGTAATTTGTGCCATTCCTACCCGTTATTACTTGGTCCGTGGATTTAAGGACCAACGAATTCAGGAACTGAAGCAGATCGAAGTTGTGGGCGATGATGGAGGCGGAGGAGGAGAGGAAGGTCTTGCCCTCCACCACCAGCGTGTCTATCTCCACCACAGGCATCTCCACCACGGACTCCCCGCTTCCGCCCAGCGTGGGCCCCAACTGAAGCTGCGGGGGTAAGGGAGGATCAGGATGCGGGGCCCTACAGACGGGGCCCTACAGGTGAAGATGGAAGCTCAGCATTAATTCCCAACTACACAATTACCTTTGTGTTTCAAATGTGCATTTTTTTTTCCCCCAAATGTGCATTTTTTTTTCCCCAGCTTATGTCAATGCAATTTCTATTCCTAGGTTTCGCCATCTCTTTATTCCTAGGTTTCGTGAGGGCTTCATACTTACGCGTTGCAAGTCAAAATGTGTGTGCAAGTCAGAATGTGTGGGTCAGAATTTTGGGATTCCATGCTATAAATTGAAGACCATCTTTTACCAAAACTAGGACATTGAGATACGAAGGAAAAATATTGTAGCGGTGACAGTTCAAAACCTGCAAAGCCCTAAAGCACAGCCCTAAAGCATAAACTATATAAACATTCTGGCCATCATACCACCACCAACCTTGCCAAAGTCACACGAGTCCAGCACGTTGGTGTCCGCCGTGAGTCCCGCCAAGAAGGTGACGTCTTCTGTGAAGGTGACGCTGCCGGCCAGTTCGCCGCCCTGCTCCAACAGCACCACCTTGTCCATGTTTACGCCGTCGATTACACCAGCGGATAAGTCGTCTGTGGGGGCGAGGCGCATCACACGAGGCAGGCACAAAGGAAAGGTCCAGGATGACACGAGTGAAGAAAAAAATGAGAAGGTACAAAATTTTTGTGAGAAATGAAGAAGCCGAAAAGGAGTGGCTTTTGATAAGTTAATTGTAGGGAACCGATGAGAGTATGTAGGCTACGGACGAAACGCATTTAGTTCAACGTACACAGGTGTGAACCGAGGGGGCAAACGGGAGTGGAAACGGGTATTGCTCAAAATAAACAATACACTAAACAAAACACACTAGAGAACGAACAATACACACTACAGTAAACCAAAAATACACTTAAGTGGAGAGATGATCTGATACCAAGAGCTTGTAAATAAAGAAAAACAGTATTTGGGATGGAGGAGAGTGAAATGGATGAGATGGTGGAGAGTGAAGTGTTGAAGTATACTTAAATTTACAGTCCACCGTTTGCATTTCCTTGCCAGGCAAGAAAGATCCTGCCTCCAGGTTAATGGGATTCTAATAGCATTCAGCCAGTTGAAATACGTAGCAACGGTCCCTTACAAAGCCCACATTAATGTTGCACTGTAAAAGCATCGAAGTTCCGCTCCTCCCTCTCTACACCCTGCCATCTACATCCAGCCATACCCATCCATGAACTACTGTTGGTCTTCCCTTCCTTCCGTCATCCCGCGGTTCCTTTCATCGCTCATTACTCACTCCAATTTCCTTTCCTCTTTTTTCCCCCGCAACTTTTTTTTTTTGGTTTCTCCCTCAGTCTCGGTAATATCCCCTCTTCCTTCAAATCCGCTTCTTTCCTGCCTTGCTTATTCTCCCTCGTCTTTCAATGATATCTATAACAGTTTCTTCATTTCATCCCTCGTCTTTCAATGATAATCTATACCAGTTTCTTCATTTAATTACCCTATTTAATTACCCTATTTCCTCTACCAGTTTCTTCTTTCGATCACTTCCACTTTTATTTCTGCGACCCATTCCAGTCCACCTCAACCTGAACGCTTTCTACACTTCCTGAAACTCTTCCCCTATCACTTGTGTGTTCCAAGTTTCCGTGAATCTTTTCATCCATTTCCTTCTCTCTAGCTGCTTAAGGAAATTATGTTGTTCTTAGTTTTCTTCCTTGTTAACGTAAAGTTCCATCCATATCTTCTTACTTCCACAACTCCACCATAGCTCACGTTGGCTGGCTGGCTGCCCCATCTTTCTCTTTGCAACATCCTGCTTCCTGCATCATTACTCCTCCCCTCCTCCCATCCCACTCACCCGCAGTCACATCGCCAGTGAAGGTATACGGGACACTGATAACTTGCTGGGAGGACTTGCGGAGGATACGCGAGGCCAAGGCGCCGAGCTGCACTCCGTTGATGCGTCGGGCCTGCAAGTTGCCCGCCACACGAAGGCCACCCGCGAACAGCTTCCTGCCCTCGATGCGCTCCCTCTGTCCAGCCTGCACCACCTGTAAGAGCCATTTCCAGGATTACTGGCGCGGGCTAATAAGTAACGTACACATGGAAGACCTCAGGGAATTACAGATACCCAACCCTCCTTTACCTTGCACCTTACCCTTCTTTCTCACACCCCATGCCCGCTGCAGACAACGAAGTTCGTATGCAAGAAAGCCGCTCATGCCACCCATCACAGCATCCGTAAAAAGTGATCCCATATAGCCAGATGGCCATTACCTGTATTTACTATCACACTGTCAATACTTGAAACAAATACCCCACTTACTCTTACTAAACAACCATCAAACCTCAGAACACGCAGTTTTTGCCGTTTTCCTCCGCTATTTTCACTCTAAATGCTACTTTGATCTTCCTAACTGCGTGCCTTTCCTTCCGCATCTAAGCTGCACGAGACGTACTTCCTCTCACCCCTGTTTTCTCCACCTCCCTGATGCACGAAGTAGAAAGTATTCCGAGTCATTCATCCCTTTAATCATTAAACTCGAACTCCTTGCCTGCTTTTGTACTTCCTCCTTCCTGTGACCCACGCCTTCAAGAATAGTTTCAAGAAACTTGTTCTCCAATTTTGGAAGAATCTTTTGAAAACTACATAGAACTAAAGTGACACACACACACACACACACACACACACACACACACCCGCGTACATTGCCAAGGTGAGTGGCCCAATCCTCGCCGTTGACACGTGCAAGGGTCGGGGCGCGTGCGAAGTGCACGTCTCCCTCCACAACGAGTCCCGCTGACACCACCTGCGGCGTGCGGGAGGAAGTGCGTAGCGCGCGGGACATCATGCGGCCCACGTCCACGCCGTCAACGAGGCCTGTCGCGCGGAGCTCACGGACTGTGTAACAGGGAGGAAACGAGTGCCGTTTCTCAAAGTATAATGAAAGGAAGAGGAACAGTTGCAGCAGAGAAAAACCTTAGACAAAAACGGAGACAAGAATAGTTAAGCATTTTCCTTACCGTTGTGAATAAACCGTTGTGAATGAACAAAAAAAAAAAAAAATTGGGAAGGCGGATACTTTTGAAAGATATTGAAAAATTCAGAAGGCGGATACATTTGAAAGGTATTGGGAGACAGATGGTTAAACATTTTTGATGGTTAAACATATTTGAAGTAATTCTGAACAACTCGTTAAGTGATGGAAATTACGGTTGTACAGGCCAAATATATCTGAAGTTGGCCTAACATATTTGAAGTAACATTCTGAACAATTATGTAGTCGTTAAGTTGTGGAAATTACCGTTAAGTTGTGGAAATTACCGTTATTGAAATTACTGTTATTGAAATTACTGTACAAGCCAAAGTCATCAGTAGGAATAGCGATAACAGATTCAAGAATCGCGATTGCCAAGGAAATTACTGTACAGGCCAAAGTAATCAGAAGGAGTAGCGAGAACAAGAGGAGATCCAAGAATCGCGATTGCCAAGAGTAGTGTGAGTGGGAATGACTACTAGTGAAGAAATGACAATGGAACTTAACTCCCAAGGCATTTGACAACACTGAAGACAGGAGACTGAAGTAAAATGACTGAGGATCGGATGAAATGGATGACGTACACTGGGATGTGATGCCATTATGTAATGAAATTTGAACTTATGGCAGATGATTATTAAAAAGTACACCGAAGAAACATACAATAACGATTTTGAAAGTAAACCGAAGAAAATAGATTATGATTTGGAAGTAAAGCGAAGAAAATAAAATTATGATTCGGTGGTATATCGAAGAAAATACAATGGCAGATTTGAAATAACTAGTGAAAAGAGCAAATCAATACTAGAACATTATCTCCCGAGCTGCAGTAAGAGTCATTGCCATCAGTCATTTCCAAGTCACGAGATCCAAACATTTCTTTAATGGGACTCACTGTTCACGTTGCCGGAGACGCGCACTCCCCCTGTGATGGTCGCGTCCTGGTCCACCAGCACCAGGTCCGCCGCCGCTGCCGCCACGTCCAGGCCATTGAGCGACGCCACCGTCATGTCAGACCCGGTGACTTGCAGTGTGCCAACCACCGCCCCGCCCGCAAAGTTCAAGTGACCTGAAATTTACACGTCAGACCCGGTGACTTGCAGTGTGCCAACCACCGCCCCGCCCGCAAAGTTCAAGTGACCTGAAATTTACAAGTTTCAATGTGTAGGGCAAGGTTTTCGCGAGCTCCATACACGTATCAAACAAACCCATAATACAAGTCAAGGTGCAGATATAATTAAGGAAGACTAAATAGTAGAAGAAGGTGGCATGTTAAAAACAAGTGGTTACCTGTATGGGGGATGGTTTCGTCCACCCGGAGACCTCTAGACAACACCTGCAGGAAGTCACCCTGCACGTCCACGTCACCCACCACTGTCACCCGCCCAGAGAACACCTGTGAAGAGACATTTGCCAGTCATCAGTGCCAAGATACTTGGCCTATAACGCCAGTGGTGGTGCACGTTTTTTACCACTACCACAACGCCACCTCCTCTTGGCAACTTTTATACTCTACAAATACACGAGAAGTCCTTCCATGCGTCACTAAGTTGTTCCAGCTCGCCTCCCACTCGCCAACACACCGGCTTTCACCACAAGCTAATATTAAAGAAAACTTCCACCAGCTTCCTCCATTACAGGTTTCCTCCCTCACAAGTTGTCTATGACGGGTGGCCAACTTTTCGCTTTCCACGACAGGGACTCCTTTCTACCCTTTCTGTCCACTAAAAGACGACGACTCCTCCCTCGCTAACCATGTCTTCCTGCCTTCCCCTCCCCGCACGATAAAGTCCCCGCATTGCTCATTCAGCACTGTCACAACGCTTACCTTTCCATTTATCTCAACACTTCCACAGCACTGACTCAAAGTTCTTTCCCTAACACTGAAGCCTTCACTAACCTCTTCTTCCTCTCTCCACCCTGAACTCCAAACACTCATTTCACCATCCCGGGGCACAGCACCACCTTAAGTCGTTTAGTCATTCCACCACCACCACCGTCCTTAGGTCACCCCAGCACCACCAGTCGTTATGTCACTCCGCCACCGCCACACCCAGTCGTTACGTCACTCGCCGCCTCCACCACCACTCACCACTTCCTCCTCCAGTGTCTGTGCGGTATCCAGCGTTACCACTTGGGCATGTAGAGTCGACACGTCAACGCCAGCCAATCTCCTGCCCTGCGCCACCACCAGGTTGCCGCGCACCTCCGCCGAACCCTGCAAGAGTCCCCCGACCACTGGTTAGTTTGCAAGCTTCGACATTAATGCGGAGGTTTGAATGAGCCGATTCTAACCGAGCCGATTCTTACTCTGGTTAGTTTGCAAGCTTCGACATTAATGCGGAGGTTTGAATGAGCCGATTCTAACCGAGCCGATTCTTACTCCATGAAAAATACGTACTCACCGATCCTCAGCTGTAATCCGTGGTAATCTTTCTACCCGAAATTGTTCAGCAATATTAAAGCATGCACGTCTCATCGTTTTACGTAACCTACTCTTAAACATCTGCTAGCTGTTAATATTAGGAACGGGAAAGTCAAGTTTACTGTGGTACTTTGTTCTAGGTGTAACTGGTACGTCTTTGTCCTTTCACCCGAAAGCATTAAGTAGTACAACCGAAATCAGTGACAGTAACAAGGAACATTTCACACCTTATTACCTAGCATCCTGTGATAAACACCCTCTCGATATTAATAAAAGAACGCCAACGGTAACTATACTGAACACAGTACGGCAAAGTACTTAAAACTCACCGAATAACGAACAAAACTGTGCCAAAACAATACATGTCCTCACCGTCTCGTACTTAATTTTCAGAAGTTACCGCCTCATACTCCTGAAGAAAAATCAAACTCACCTCTGAACAAGCGAAACTAAGGAAAAGTGTCCTCACCTCGAACCTGTAGCGTCCCGTGATCCTCTGGTTGACGTCTGCTCTTAGGTAGTCTGTCAGCGCGTGGCCGTTCAGAGTGCTGCCCTCCACGCCGCCCCTGACATTACGCAACGAGTGAACGCTTGCAAATATACAATCTAGACATTACGCAACAATGAATGCTTGCAAATATACAAATTAGTACACAAATCGGTTAATTTGTAAACCAATCGTGTAAACCAATCACGATTAAGAGGTAGCAAGTCACAAACCAGAAACCGCTTTGTAAACTCAAGAATTTCAGACTAAGTACCTGTTACATCCAGACTAGAACTCAAACCAGAGCAAAACCAGCGACTCGTTATTCTAACACCACTGAAAATAAAACCGTATCTTACTGAATTCCCCCAGAACCACCTGGATCTACAGTCTTCTGAATTCCCCCAGAACCACCTGGATCTACATTGAAACTTCTTCTAACTCTGGCATATGACAAGACATCGTGGGACGCCCCTCACTCACAGGAAGACCGCATTCCTTATGTGCACTGCAGCGTCGATCTCCTGCGTTACAGACTTGCGCCAGAAACGCCGCTCCAGCTCCTTCAGATCCACACCATTGATAGACGAAATGACCACGTTGCCGTTCACCTGCACACCAAAACAATGACCAGACTTAATCAAAAACCAAGTAAAGAAAAATGCTTACATATCACACTAAATGGATAACCTTACAAGACACAAATGTACATCTTTCCATAATGCATCCAAGTCTAGTAATACATGCACGTAGTCATGCACCATAACTTTACATTAATATGACCCAGGTCCATATCTTAAATATTACTAGTCCACCAATCAGCTGCTTGGTGGTTAAGGGGGAACGAGGCAGACACTTTGTTCTGTTTTGTCTACGACAACTGTATTTTATATTATGGACTGAAAAAAATCAGGAATATGGACTCAGAAAATTTTAGAATTCTCAAATAAGCTATATGCTAGCTGAATTAATACTGCACAACACCAATGACATTGTATAAAATGGGTGAAGTATAGGAGTCACCAATTATTAATGTCGTTGTGGTGCATTCCAAACCGTTCACAAGCCAACAAAGATCACGTATATCATACACACATTAACGCTTGCACGAAATCAACACCAAAAGAGTGCAAAGCGACCCACCTGCATGGAAGTTACATTCATGTCCTGCTCCACCACCACTACTACCGTTCCTCCGCTGCTGCCACTCGCGGCGCCACCAACTGCCACCTCGGAGGGGTCTATGCCGTTCACAGTGACGCCTTCACCCATACGCACACCCGCGGCTCCCGTCACCCGCACGGACTCGAGGAACTGGATGCGACCTAGGAAAAGATATTTGGTGAAGAAATCTACGTGCCCACAGAAGTGAAAGTTCACCGACTGTTCACTCTTAAGTATTATATTTAAAAATATCTGTTCCTGATGAAATACCCAAATTGTTAGGCAAAGGGATTACATTCCGCAACTACACTCCTGCGAATTCCGCCGCGTGACATGCCTGGTCCCTTGTGACAGTCTTTGTCCCTCACCTCTTATGTTCTGGTCCAGGTCCAGTAGCACCGCCTCCTCGCTCAGATCTAGGCCGTTGATCCTGTCTGAGCGCAGCGCAGCAGTTACCGTGGCCCTAGTGAAGGTATAGAAGCCACTGACGCTGACAGGTGCGTTGAGGGGCAAGAGTTCTCCCCAAGGAACGCCGTTCACACTCCTCACCTCCGTGGAACCTTGCACGGCTAAATTCCTCTTGTACACTACTGCGCCTGAAGAGCAAAAATTACCTTATAAATTCAGTTTATCCACAATACCAGCTTAAGCTTGAGTATTCATATTTACTGAAATTTCCATCTCCCACACACATCTTACAGGTCAAACTTGTAATTTAAAAAAAAATTTTCAGTGCCCGATTTATATATTTTTCACCCCAGTTTTCAAATACCTAGCAAACAAGCTTCCGCAACGCCTATGCACAATTCATTGAGGACTACAAATATCCTCCAAATACGGTAAAATGTTGCTAAACAATCATGGAAAAAATTTTACCGGATACGTCAAGGTCACACATTGTTTTGAAGAGATAAATCTGGCAAGAACAGCTGTTACTTTCCTTTCACTTTGAATGCAGGCCGAGGCGACAGCAAATACTTCCTTGGGAACAGATTGGGCGCGTTTGCGCGTCTCTTGTCTTACCCTCGCACCTTGCGTGTCTCATGCCTTACTTAAATAAAATTGCACCTTACACGTAGCTCTGTAGACATCACCTGATACTCATGCCTGTGGGCTACCATACCTGCCATCCTGTAGTCCATGCGTTTCTTCACCACGACCTTGGCCAAGTCCATCACATTGACACCGTTCACGGAGCCAACGTTCAGGTTACCCTCCACGGTGAGCCGCTGGATGGTGCGGCGCCCTGATAGCACCTGTGTTCCGCGCACGTCCGTGAACACGACGTTGTCCAAGATCCGAGCCAGCGACACCTAAAAAACGAACCCGTGATGAACTAGACACTAACCAGACTCAAAAAGACTTACATTAAGTATCTGCGTTACATATTACAGGCTGTAAACACCTTTTCCATACATGGACCCTTAGTCCTAAACACTAAGGTTCAGAAACTTTTTCATCTGTACCGTACCAGTATCATTTTAGCAAGTCGGAATTTGTACCCTTACAGAGTTCTAGTTAATGAATGGCTCACTCTGCGCCACACTTACCCCGTTCACGGTGGCGATGTCCAGGGCGTCCCGCACCACTACGCTGCTGAAGGTCTTCCTGGCGGTGAAGGTGACGTGCGCGCCCCGCGTCACGATGGTGGAAGTATCGACGCCGTTCACCAGAATGGGGAGGTCCTGCTCGCATTGACTGTGACAGATTCGTCCCGCGGTCATGCTGCGGTAGTCGTGTCGCCCCGTCACCACCTGGTCGGCGACGCTGCGACGCATGAAGTCTGAAAAATAGAAGAGACTACAGCAGTCCATCACCTCCGCAGCTCCTAGTGGTAGAAGCTGTAAAGTACGCATGGAAGACAGACGCACAAACAAACATACTGACTGGCACAACCAGCCAGTCAGTCAGACGCACGCATGCTATTAGATTAATTATTGAAGTATATGAAGTGTCCGGTGATGGCTGTCATTACAATGTCAAGTGCACGACCGGTACCTTGAATTTAGTGGACTGAAAGTTCAAGATAACCCATTTATAAGTGGGAGATTTTCTCTCGTGCATATCAACCCATTTCTAAGTGGGAGATTTTCTCTCGTGCAGTCTTGAATCCACCGGTATGAATCTTCCTCAGGTTAATCAATATATAGACCACAAAAGGTCAGACCAATGAATATCGATAGCTAAACTACCATTTCCCCACAAGCCAAAGCAGTGCAGTATGAGCAGTCTAGAATAATAAAGTTCAATTCATGAAGAACCTAAAGTAAGAGAACCGAAATCCAAAATTTTCAAAAGCTGAGTAACAGATCCCGTGCAAACTTTTAATGACTTCCGGCCCAACTTTCAGGCCGCGATTCACCAAGTTTTCTACGAGTCTCCGCCCCCCTTACAGCGGCCGCTGCCTGCCACAATACTAGAGCCGCCACTCCCACGTGCTGCTTTAGACTGGTGCAGTTTTCAGCTGCTTCCACGTAGGAATTACCCCTTTCCTTTATATATACCTATTCTATTATATCCTTTCCTTTATATACAGACTTATTCTATTATATACAGACTTATTCTATTAACTACATTATTAATTCCCAGCAGTTAGTTGTGAAACGCAGTGAAATTCTGAACCGTTTTTGTTACTAAATTACTTTTCCAAACTTACATTTCGAATTTCATTTTCCTGTCTCCACATCTTCACCTCTATCACATCGTTTCATGTCTGGGTACATCCGAGTACCATTTGGGTATCAAACGGTCCTCGATTAACGAAGGCACAAGACTTACGATAACCATTTTTCATCTCCACAATACGCGCCTCTGATACCGAGGTTCTGCGTGTGGCAAGTAACACCCCATGAACACCCCACAGCCACACACCTGCAGTCAGCACGCCGTTCAGTCTGCCTTGTGGATGGCGGCCGCGGGTGGTCAGTCTCTGGGTGGTGAGCTGGCTGACTTGCCAGTGCCCCGTGATGGTCTGATCTGGGCCGTCCAGCAGTACCCCCTGTGCCAGGTTGCTCAGGGGCAAGCCGTGAAGCTGCAACAACCCAATTGAGATGGATGTGAAGAATGCCATCGATAAATTCTTCTTAGAAATTATGGGAAAATCTTACTTACAGAAATGATCAAGACACTCCACACAAAGACACCTCGCATAAAATTTAAAATGCAAAGATCAATAGATTTCAGAAAATACGTCGGGGGCTGTGAAAATTAATCCTTTGTACTAAAACTTATTTCACTTGGCATATCTCACTAACTACTAACTTTAGGGAAATGCCAAAGTACTAACTTTAGGGAAATGAGAAGTTGAAAAAAATAACCGATCAGAAAACAGCAAATATGCGAAGAACAATTTTTAGGGAAATGAGAAGTTGAAAAAAATAACCGATCAGAAAACAGCAAATATGCGAAGAACAAAAATTGAAGGTAAATCCTGTTAAGAACGCTATGCAAATCGGCTATCAATAAGATATCTAGAAATGAAAACCAACAAAACATTGAAATAAAAAATCTCCAAAAACTAAGATGGAAGATTGATGTAAATTCAAGAACATCAAATAACACCCAAATCCTTGTATAATGCCCTCCTAAGCGTCTTACACTGCTGATGGAGACCACGTCGAAGTGCGCTTGTGTGGCGACGAGGGAGGCTGATGAGGAGGGGTTAGTGATAGTCTGAGCGCCGGCGTAGTACAGGATGGAGCCCAGCCCCGTCTGCAAGTCTGTCACCTCGCCCTGAACAGGAAGGGTGGAGGCTTCAATACAAGCGAGTAACAAGTACGACGAGACTAGTTTCCCTTCAGCCTAACTTTATAGCCTGTATTCTGAAACGCCATGCTCGCCCACCACAACTATTTTCCGAGGCCACTGACGTTTTCCAAGAGTTTCTCATTATATGTAATAGAAATATCGTCAATTTTCATTCTGATATGCAGGAACATCGTTATTCTGATATGCAGGAACATCGTTATTCTGATATGCAGGAACATCGTTAAAGTCATAACCATACAAATATCCTTAAACTCGTTAAACTTTCAACTACAGCCTTTGAAATGAAACGCAAAAGGACACAGAAGGGTTTCAGAATATCGTCCTACACACGTGGGGACCTTCCTCCACTAAGCTTGCGAGCATCGTATTACCTAGACCAATCGAAGTAGTTTACGAAAGACACCAGCTGCGGGGGAAAATTAAAAGTTTTACTTGAATGGTTTGAAAAAAAAAATTCACAAGAGGCTTGTCATGCAGTGAACCCAAAGGCTGCCGTGTTGAAAATATTGGAGCAATTTTGTGTTAAATATTCACTACCGTGGTGTAAAATATTCAACACTGACGTTAATCATATTCACTTTAGCACCAAGTAAGCATTTGGTAGGACTCGAGAAGCGCTGGGTTCAAAGCAGTTAAATATTAGTCTGCTTTCAATCACTTCACGTTTGAAAAATATGAAGATTAACAAATATCATAAAAAAAGGGAGGATATAGAAATTCAGTGAAGCGCAGAGGAAAGATTATAAAACCTCCATCTTTACGACTTCCATCGTGGCTGACGGGAGCTGTGCTGTCATTCACTGACGATGGAACGAGAGGCGGCGAAAATATAAATTATTTCACGAATCAAGTCGCTGTAGAGATGAAAGAACAATGGAGAACATGCGATTAGAAAGATTTGTCTGACTGGGAATATTTAATAAGCACAAAATTTTAATGAGATTCTATTTTCTTCCCACTGTCACTTGCATTAACACCACTTCTCTCCTTCACTAGTTCTTCCTTGACCACAGGCACACGCTCCCCTCCACCACTCACCTGCAGCCTGTTCACCAGGGCCTGGTACTCGTTCAGGCTCTGGTTGCCTGCGCCACTACCAGGCGGGATGATCACCGTGTGTTGCAGGGTGGAAGTCTGCTCCACCCAGACCTCGGGCACAATGATAGGTCCGCTCCACACCTGCATGAAGCATTCAGTACATTATTCATGGCAACACCACGGCGGCGGAGGCAGAGGTGGGCGATTGATTGTGATTTACTGATTGTGACTTACCATCTCATGTCTATGAAAGTGCTATTTGCAGCCAATGTAAACCTATGCTTGCTTGAAGCTTTACAAACAACAATGATTAAGCGTTACATACAAGCAGCTAATGACAGTAACGCTAAGCGTTACAAACGGCTAAAGATTATGGATTGACGTATCCATTAGTCTATGCGAGGCATTAAGGTGGGCGTTATTTTCTGGGACATGTCCTGCACGCGGCGCCAGGCCGCCTCACCCACGTTATAGCTAGACGCCGCCACCCCCACCCTATTGAAGGGACTAATACTTCATACTTAACCGTATATTCACCATTTCTTTACGTATAGCATTACTTCCTTTCCGATACCCTAAACTTCTGAATTCAATACAGGAGCATTTTTAATATTGCCACATGCAAGGACTATCTTGCTCAGCAAATAAGACATGCATGAGCAATATTATCTTGTTCGGCAAATAAGACACACAAGGGCAATATCACACAAGGGCAATATCTTATTCGGTAAACAAGACACCGCAACTATTCACACACTTCCCTACTAAACAGGGTTAAACAAGTCTTTTCTCGAACCCCTGAAGTGGCTCTCCTGAAATAGCTAAGGGTAAGAGACTGCAGCTATTCAGACACTTCCCTACTAAACCGTGTTAAACGAGTCTTTCTCGTACTCCTGAAACAGCTCTCCTGAAACAGCTATGGGTTGTCAAATTTGCCGTCAATAAATATTCAGTTTATAAAATACGACGATTCCTCTCTGAAGCAGGATGGCACCGCCATATTCAAAATGTGAAATACGACTGTTTCTCTCCCCCCCCCAAGGATGTCCCTCATTAAAAATTATCTGAAGCATGATGGCACCGCCATATTTAAAATATAAAAGACTTTCTCTCTCCCCCAGGATGGCACTGTCATATTAAAAATCATCGGATGTACGGTCACCTACAGTCAGACCCACTGCTGCCAGCGTCACACTATGCCTGAAATGATTGGGAAGTGCATCCACCTCCCTCCTTGGACGCAGCCACTGAACACAACGTACCTGTGCGTGATCAACAGTCATGAGGGCGTCCGTGTCCACCAACTGCTGCAGGATTGCCACGTCGTCCTTTCTGGCGTCTAACACGGCCCGCAGGTCACCCAGACAGGTGGACAAATGACTCTGCTGTTGCTGTTGCTGTTGCTGCTCCTCGCGACCTGCGGTACACCAAGCCGCCATCACAGCGTTGCACAAAAAAATAAAGCAAAATTAAGGTTCAGCACTCCAGTGCCACAACCTTTATCCCGAGTGCCAACTGACCGAACATGCTCTTACTAATGTGCTCATATTATTCTGTGGGCTAAGTGCAAGTACTCGTTTATACTTCGTTTTCCCATTAATATAAAGTGAAGGTACTGGCAGGACTCGTGCAGGGCCAAGAAGTCTCAAGCTAACGCCTTCCGGCTTGTGCAGTAGTTACTGTAGAAATTCCTCAAAACAGGCTTTATTAAACAGGAAAGCTTTTTCGGGACCTTGAGGAAAACATCCTACATTCCTCAACCTTCTCTCCCCTTCAGAAGGCAAGACGTGACCAGGTCCAATCTTCCCCTGGCCTGTAATTCGCCGGAAAATCCCGCATTGCTCTAAATTAAAGATAATTCAACAAACGCTTCCCAAACGCTCAATGAATTAATGTAAACATTAATTCGGCACAACAAACAATATCATCGCGCGTCTCTACACAAATCAAGCCATTCCCAACAGTCGCATTCACACACCAACAACTTTAATTAACTTACAACAAATAGAACTTTAATTGTATAATGCTCCACCCCTTTCCCCTCCCTTATTTTCCATGAAACGCAACATATATTACAACTACATTAAACATCACATGCTTTCGTCAAAACACTTCCTTAAAATACCTCGGTTTTCGCGCTCTGTCACCTTTGTACCAGAAAGTCTTGTGAAAGCATTCTTGTGAAAGGCATTACTAACGACCCTCAAAGGTCTCCTTCTGTCCTTTACGGCACCGCTGCTATACTCCATGCTCTACGTTCACTTTCACCCCTGCATTGCACCATGCACACCTGTACACAACTTCCATTGTAAATTTCTATCGTACATTATCCTTCCTTCTTACTATACCGAGGTTTCCTTTCACCTCCCCCAAGCTTACTTCTACCCCATTCCATTGCATCCCCCCTCCCCCTCAGATGCTCTCACTTCAATCTCGCCTCATCATACTACCCCAGTTTTAATTCACACACTACCCCAGTTTTAATTCACACCTCCATCCTTACCACCACCACGCCCACCCACTCATCCCACAGCTTCCACACGACCACCGATCTCACGATTCACTCAACCCCACGCCAGGCACTCCATCAACCGCTTACCCTCCATCAGAGCCTCAAGATGCACCAGCCTGGCCTCCATTCGGTTCACGGGACCTTCACACACGTATACAAGTAGATGATCCGTCCCGACTGTGGTGGCACTCAAGTCTCTGACGTTTTGGCAGGTAGTAGACACAATGAAGGAAGGCTGGTGAGTACCCGTCGTGTGGTAGGTGTACACGGTGATGTTTGACTGGAAACGGGTTTCATGGGAGTTACTTCATGGGAGTTATTGGTGGCTCACACAAGCTTGCTATGATGTAGATTATGAAAAATTAAGTTTTAGAATGGAAACAGCGTGAGCCAACTAGAGCAACAGATTGTTATACCATGTTATACCAATGTAGAAGTAACACCGGGAAGACCCATAGTACACTGCTACAGCGTGAGCCAACTAGAGCAACAGATTGTTATACCATGTTATACCAATGTAGAAGTAACACCGGGAAGACCCATAGTACACTGCTACACCAGTAGATTGTCAAGTAAACATTTCGTAGTATACCAAGTTTTGTTGTTCAAAAGCCCACGTGTACATAAATTTGAGCCTCTCTATATCACGATCCGCATAAATTTAGATAAAACGACGAAGTTCAGCAAACAACCCTGAACGGATCTCGTCCTAACACCCATTGTCTGGGAAGATCATTGCACACTTCTCAGACACACGCATCTCTCAACATTAAAAAAAAAACTCGCTCAGATTCTTCCTCGCGAGAAATGCACAAAGCCTCTTCCTGGAAGGCCGCACCACACCGCCTCGCCGCCACTCTATAATACTCGCCAACACAAGTGTAACCCACAACGCCTCGCCTCGCCTCGGCAGATAATCGATACATTCAGAGAATCCAATTGTTGACGGAAAAGAAAATGTGAAATACCAAACCTTAACAAACGTTGAGAAAACCTACGAGTTATATTTATGATCAAATTTAGATGTTTAAGATTTGTTTTGAAGAACGATAAACATTAAAAAGTTATTTCAGGTTGTGTTTAAAAAAGTTATTTCACGTTGTGTTTGGTTGGTGTGCCTCGAGTAAAAAGGCTCCGTCAATACAGATTGGGAAGGAGCAAGAGTGAGTGAAGATAAAAGGATAAAAGGTAAAGGTGCACTGGTGATAAAAATGAAAAATAGAGTATCCGACAGCGGAAGAAATTTGGAAGAAAATGGACATGAAACCCGAGATCGCTGAAGGAAGAGGGAGAGAGAAGATACGAGACAAGGAAAGTAAATGAAAAAAAATAAATTTTCACAAAAAAACGTCTTAAAAATAAGAAAAAAAGATAGGACCACGGAAATTACGGGGAAAGATACAGGAAGAGAATCGAATGATGTAAGGAAAGTATGAAGAACGGAAAAGAGGAAAGTTTGGTGTTGAGGTTGAGGCAAACTCGTTAAGGGTGCGAGACTCACCCCGGCAGAGGCGAATAGCAGGTGCTCGAAGTTGGGCAGCGGCAGGACAGCGAGGGAGCCGCTGACACCTGGGACTTGTGGCGTGTCCAGAGTCTGCCACCTAACCAGCCGGTGATCTGACGGAGGAGGTGGGCACTGCAGGTTAAGTACTAAGAAGACCAAGACCAAGAAGTAGACGTCACAAGTAGGAAAGTGGGGAATTGTAGCAAGATGCAGAGCGGGATAGAGAGTGGATTTTGAATTATAGTTGAACGGCAAGAAATGTATACACTTAAGGGTATTCGTGGTTATTTCACATTCGAAGCATTTTTTTTTTCTTTAAGCTGGAGAAGTATCAAAATGGACAAGGGCAAGCTTTGTGAACACGAGGACACGTACGTAAAAATAGCGGCGGAGATTAGTAACAGAAAAGCTGGTAACAGAAAAGCTATAGACATAACTCATTTGTGGCAAGTTTCACTGGATCAAAACTTGTGGTCATTCAAGGGAGAAAGATAAACAAGCATGGCACTGAACTCTTCAGTGAAAAAAAAAAAAAAATTAGCTGTGAACATAGATACTTCAGTTTGTTGTAGTAGAAACGATCATGGTTCTGTGAACGTGACAAGAGGGAAAGTGGACGGAAAGAAAACACTAACAATAGGAAAAGGATACGGCGCATCAAAAAAATTAATAATACATTAGTCTGCACACCGCGTGGTGCAGAACGGTTTACTAGAAGGCACCAAAAACTCAACCCATGTACATCGCGATGTGCCCATCCCAACAAGCCAATTTATGTAGCCTCATTAAGGAAATTCATGGCAAAAGAAAAATATGTACCTGTGAACATCGCGTAGAACGTATAAGTGCACTGGGGGGAGGAAGAAAGAATGAAAGGGAGGGAGAAAGAAGAAACGAGAAAACTTCACCGTCGGAACTTTGTTTTTATTTGCGAATCTAAGAACGAAGGCACAGCATGCGGCCATTAAAGAAAGGAAAGTAAACTGGCGGCCATTAAAAAAAAAGAGTAAACTGGCAAAGGGAGGAGAAATAGGAGGAAGGGACCACCAATGAGGTAGAAGAGAGGACACCCAAAACGGAAAATTTAAGAAAAATACCAAACTAAACTTTTAAAATGAACTCCGCAAGAGTCAAGGCACGAGTCTTGGAGTGAAATATGGAGAGTAAAGTCCAACAGGAAATTACTGCTGTGGAGGAAATTAACCCGTTCCCCCTCAGCTACACCCGAGGAGATCCATTTGTCATTCAAATAACGTAATTTACGAAACACTAACTCCCCTCTAACCTGATACTACACTCGTCCCACTAAAGAAGTAAAATGTCCTGCACCTTCTATTACGCATTATATAACCCACAAACATGCCTAACTCTCTCCAGCTGTTAGTCAATGATGTGGCTATTACAGTGCGTGGCTAATGAGCTGGCCATCACTAAATACATTGTGTTGCACCTGCTACTTTCTGTTGTATTCAGATATCAAGTGATTACAAGAGCAGTTATCATCGCTGTTGGAAAATTCGAACAGGTAACCGTAGATAACATACTACTTTAGTTAGGTGTTTATGAAAAGTAATACTGGCAGGACTACTTACGTTACCCATTGTTAAGGTTACACTTGTATACGTAATACAGGCAGGACTACTTAGGTTACCTACTGTTAAGGTTACACTTGTATACATAATTCACAGGAGACATAGGAAATTACTTTTTAATGTACCAAGTCACTCAATGCAGCATGCGCTCTTCGTTCCAATCTGCTCTGAACTTTACCGATCAAATCTTAGTATCCCAACACGAACTACAATGAAAAGAGTACCATGGAGAGTTGCATACAGGTCCCTTTAAAAAATTCAGTTTAGGGATATCTTCAGACATGATCACCGTCATTTGAACCATACCATGACTGCGAGACAAAACAAAAAAGGAAAACTTTAGTATTCTAATTCTGTAGCTCCGAGGGAAAAACTGTAAACTGCGAGACAACTATCTGGAGCGCTAAACTTCTGTCAGTGCTATCTTTATGCTAATCTTTACTACAAGAACCACATTCCTTCCTAAACATTAGCCATCTCACGCAAAGTCCCTTTAAACGAACTCATCGAAATTAAGAACAAACTTAAAAACACGAATCAAACTTACTATACTAAATCAAAACTTACTGCTTCCAAAACTGCTCCCACTGCCTCGAAACTGCTCTTCGCCTCAAACTTCCCGCGCCTTACACACAACTTAAAACCGCCGCATCGTCAGAAAATCCTTGAAAGAACTCCCTTCGTCCTCACCCCGGCGAGTCTTGCGTCTCTCCGTTACCACCAGAACTCCACAACGCTCCTCTGATTTAATGAGAAGCTCACGACTATGATGAGTGAGGAAATTTCTCTTTCGTGGATCATTCATACGTGCTAATGCGAGACTCTGGTAACCGACAGGTAGCAGGATGGGTGTCATACCCGAGTATATAGGTAGCAGGCTGTAATGGGGGTCAACGATTGGAAAAAAGAGCTGTGGAGGACTTGGTGACTGGGATTCGAGATGTGACGAGAATATTATGCGTAAGGAAGGTGGAGCCAGGACTAAGGAGAATCGGTAACCATCTCTCCCATACAAGGAAACAGTCACAAGAAGCAATGCAGGTTTGGAAATAGAGATTCCTTAACAAAAAGTATGAAGAATAGGATACGAAAGTGTCAAGAAGATTTACAAAGTCTTATCAGTAAAGGGGCCTCAAGTGAAGGGATGGTTAATTTTCATTAGAGATGCGGACAGAATACTGGAGAGAGCAAGTAGAATGTAAAGTGGTGAGGCTGCTGGAGACAAAGTTAAAAAGTTCAGAAAATTAGTTAGCATGAAAGTAGTAATAAAATACGGTACAAATATGGTAAGAGATGCAACACTAAAGGTAAGGGAGAGGAAGAATGTCTAGTTAGGATGAAAGTGATAAAATATGGTGAGAGATGCAACACTAAAGGTAAGGTAGTGGAATTTCAAGATGATGGGGGAGAGGTTTACGAGAAAAAAAAAATCATTCCCTTAAAATGCAGTGGAGTGGAGAAGCACCCCTCCCCCCAACATACGAGAGGCAAACAAGGCCCCTCTCCAGTAAACAATTCCTTAAGGGAGGAAAAAAATCCGAACTTGCAAACTTTCAGCTTCTTAGACGCTATTATAGCAAGAAATGTTACTCTGGGGACGTAGCTGGATAATGGACGTTTAATAAATACTGATAATATTGGACGAGGGTTACAAAGCACCAACTTTAATGGACACTTGTTAAACTTTGCAAGAACTGAAATACCTCCTAGTGCACTGAAGATGTGCTTAACTGATAGAATATAAAAACTTCAACAGATCATTGACGTATCATCCGGTGGAATGGCGAGGATCACTACACAAATGGGGACAAACAAGCCCCATTATGCTGCTAAGCATGACTTTACTTGTAATATCTTCGCCTTAACTAACTACTACGGTCACCATTGGTAGACGTGTGGCAGAAATGTTCCTGTTCGTTTTGCAAGAGATTGGCGAACTAAAATGATTTATCATAATCTTGTTTTCTCAGATAATATACGTGTCCTTACTCACTAGTACTATATACTCAAGTATAGTATTATACATGAATTGTATTATAGATGTACATAAAAATATCAACATTCTGACTGGAATGCAGTATTAGGGTACATGAAAAAAATTACGTCTTACCCAATGAAGAACACGAGCGCAAGGCCAAATGCCTCAGGTGCAGAGACTACCACGCCAGACTGGGAGATGAGCAAAAGAGATTCACGTAACCTACACTTTTTTCAGTTATAAAAATAAAACAAGTGTTTCATTAAGCTAGCAAGTTCTTAGAGAATGAAGTTACCAATAACCAATATGTGAAAAGGAACCACTGCAAAGACCACGAGGTTAAAGTGTACAAGCTTCTTACTTGTGTCAAGGCAGAATCCCGCTTAAAGAGGTCACAACAACCAGATCACAAAGGTGGTTGCGTCAGATACCAGCCAAAAGCTACGAAGTAAAACTTGGCAAGACAAAGGATGATCAAAGATAAGTCCCCACGCTCCAGGGAGTGCCACTGATGCTCACCATTCCACCAGTAGACAGTGGAGGAAGACACGCGGCTCAGTACCACCACGAAGTGCTTCAGGTCAGTCTGGTCACGGAAGTGGGCCACGCGCTGCACATGACGCTCCTCGAGGTGCTGCACCACGCTCACGGTCACGCCCGGATCCTCAATATGGGAGATGACCGTGTGGGTCCTCGTGTGCAGTGTGTACACCTTGGAACCCTCCTGCCGGTGGTGCAGGTAAGTCAATCCTCAGTAGAGGATACAGGTCATGCAACGCTACTAATCCCTCAGTCTGACGTGAACACTGACATTACATGTTATGTCAGACCTGTTAGTCTCCCGAGCAACAGTAATGTGTTATGTACACCCGAATCCAAGTGACAGTACAACACTTATATTAATTCACTCACATCAAAACATGTGCAACGTTCATATCAAAACATGCAACGTTCATAACACCACTTACCGAATTTTCCATTCCGAAGACGATGTAGTGATTGCCTTGCGACGCAAAGCTAGTGATGTCCCTCACATCAGAGGCTTCGAAGACGACGTCCTCTTGCTTGTCAAAGAAATCACCTACAAGCATGTAGAGTCTGCAAGAATGGTGCTATTTATAGTCCGTAAAATACCAAATAGAACACCTTACTCTCCTCCCACCTCCCCTCTAACTATAAAAGACCAGGCTGGTCTTAATGTCCCAGATCATCCATTCACATCTTCACAAACTCAACAAATCGCCTGTTATCCCTCACCAAACACCGGACACCCTCCGTCCACTACATTGTAACTACCAACCGCTGCATCACAATACCATGGGCTCACTACCCCCTCACACCTCTCACCGCCATGCATCATCCGCTAGTCGCACCACTCACTCTGAGCGCCCCTTGCCGTCGTTTGGCGTGTAGTGATGACTCTCGCCGACCACCAGGTACAGGTTGTCTCCCGCCTTCAACAGATGGAGGGCGCCCACCACGCCGCGCTGGGTGATGACGTGAGGTAGCATGACGCGATGGTTGGCCAGCTCAATGCACACCACGCTCACCAAGCGCGAGCGCGACGACCCGAGCACCATGAACAGGAAGCCCTCGTGCAGGTAAGTCTGTGGGCAGCAGGAACAGTTACTGTGGTTACAGTGACGGGACGGACAGGCACCTTGATACGGATGAATTGAGTTTCAAGGACACTTTTTTACATTTGAAGATTACGCAACTTATTTTTATACGTACAGAGAAACTTAGGGGAAGGAAAATAGTGATCAAATCTACTATCACCATGGCCAGAACATAATGAGGACGAAGACGATGAAAATCTACTTCTGCTTCACGTAGTGTTCTCGAGCTCTATTTTGATTCCCTTTTCTTAAAAGTTGAATTAGAAAGTTCTATACTTAATACTAAGCCGATTATCATTTGGCAATATTAGTTCACATGGCTATTACAAGTTATCCTCTTGATTCACAGATTTATGACAAAGTCCCTCCCAATGCGTTACCTCTGATTACATAACTACACTGTACACAAGCATAAGAATGATAACTAGAGGCACCGTAAGGATTCCCAAACGATGTAAAAATGCTATGTATGAAAAATTGCAAGTAAAAATTCTGATTTAATTAGGACTGTAATCGTTTCTAATCGAAAACAGAACAACGCAAAGACAAGGGAATGATGTAGTTACGACCACCAGCGAACACTCACCGCCGTCCTGTCCACCCTATCGATGCTGACGTCCGTGAGTTGAAACTTGCCCAGCGTTCTCAAAGTGCGAGCGTGACTGGACCAGACCACCACGCGCTGCTCCCTGCTCCTGCGGAGGGGAAAGAGGGTTAGGGTGTGGATCATACGTGTAACAATTCAGGCGTGACTAAGACACATTGCAGGGGCCGGATTCATTTTAAGGTAGAGGAGGGATGAACTGATTGCTGCTGCGTCTTTTAAGCAATATGTTCATATGGCATCCGTGGAAGGAAGATCGATTGGTAATAGTGCAGGGGGAAGGAAATCTGGCAAGACAAAGCCAGAAACAAGGCGGGAACCTATGCCTAGGAATTACAAGTTACCGAGACAGATCGATATCAAAACCAGATTGATAAGGTTTTGATTAAAGTACATAAATCAATTGCTAAACACTGAACATATACCCTTGTTTAGATTGATATCAAAACCAGATTGATAAGGTTATGATTAAAGTACATAAATCAATTGCTAAAATGTCAAGATTTGGTAGATGCCTTGAAATATGAAGACCACGGCTGAGAAGTTATCCGAGACTTCAAAATGATAGCCTTGATGGGTCTCCAAGGCTCAAGGCGACTTTACCGATCCTTATCTTTTTCATCTGAGACAGCAGGAACATCGTGTCACACAACCACAAGAGGGACTGTCCATAGCGGACCATTTAGTGTTGGGGAGAAAGTCAAATAGGAGGAAACGTGGTTTCCTCCACCACTTATGACTGGGCCTCATGAAAGAATTCGTCAGAGCTCTAAATAAGGCGTCCACAGCTTTCAACCATCTCCAAGCTCTCTGCGGCAAAAGTGGATGCCGGAGTCTTCGCTGTTCCACAAATAAAGGTGATGGAGTGCAAGGAGCTCCCCAAGAAGTTCACTAGGACGGAGAAAGAGTGGAACAGCTTCGTCGCAGTTCGCTGTTCCACAAATAAAGGTGATGGAGTGCAAGGAGCTCCCCAAGAAGTTCACTAGGACGGAGAAAGAGTGGAACAGCTTCGTCGCAGTAGTTTTTGGCTTCTTGGGGAATCAAAGAAGAAACTATGTGGAACCCGAGACCTTTGTGAGAAACTACGGCAAAACAGGCTGGAGGTGGTCTCAAAATTTATATCCTTGATGCTCATCTTGATAAATTTAAGAACATGTGGGCGTACTCCGAGGAGCAAGGCGAGTGCTTCCACCAGGTTTACTGAACTTTACCCAGTATAAAGTTTCGTATGATAAGAAAATACCAAGTTTCGTATAATGAGAAAATGGGAGACTATTAGATGGGCGATTCATGAAAATAATTACAGTACAAGAGTAAATCGCGTAAATCTATTTCTAATGTTTTGTTCTCACTTGTGGAGTCCTGAATAAATAAATGCTAGTTTTGCATCACACGTTTTGTTTCTACTCTGTAAATGAACGTTCAAATTTGCCACTTTCTCCCAATGGGAATAGGTAAATTTAATCATTATTATTCTGTCCACAAAAGCAAGGTTAGAAATAACTATCAATTCTGCAGGTTTTCTAGGCTCAAGTAAATAGAAAGTAACAGTTACCCTAAGGACAAAATTCGTATTAAGTGATACAATCAGCGTGCATTGATAGATGTATGTACTGTATGCTTAGGTCTTCTGCTGCTGCACTTATTGCACAAACATTCCTCCTGTACCTTTGACCGTTGTGCACAGGAGCCCTTTAGTTGACGGTTCGGGTACTGCAATATTGATGTATTTACAGGAACTATAGTCCTATTTGTTACCGACCAAAATTCGTGACAAAGTTCAGGTTTTTCTTCGTCTAAAAAGGCCAGTCCCTGACGGTCAAGGACAAGACTGCCACAAGAAGATGACAACAAATACCAGTTTAATTTCCTACGAGGATTGTGGTTGACTCTCCCCGCCACTCATGGCCACCTCTGACAGTTCCCCGCAGGAAGGAGACTATCGAGATTTAAAACATTTTCGTACAGTAATACGCCCGCGTTACGGTAAATCTCTCCTAAAAAAAAATTAAATAAAAAAAAAAGTCCAAATAATTCTGGCGATTGAATTATGTGCAGGGGCTTTACCATCGCTCAACAAAAACTTTCTTGAACTACCATTACGGACAACCTTCACCCTTCAATTAGTTAACTGCAAAGCCACCTTAAAATACTGAGCCGATGCCAAAACCTATCCATTCGGATGAAATAATTCTTAGAGGCAAAAGCTAAACACCATCGTTAATCTCTTGTGAATCAAACGCACTCATGGTCATGGCAAAAGACGAGGCTTTTGTGCAAGAGAAAGGGGACCCTATATAGTGCTTTTACTATGGGGACCCTAAATAGTGCTTTTACTATGGGGACCCTAAATAGTGCTTTTACTATAACTACAGAAATGCAGAAAAGTCAAATACAAAACGCCAAGGGGAAACTAGATACAAGGCCGGAAGCCATATGGATTCATTGGCTGGTACGCGAGGCACAAATGGTGCCGCTCACCTGAGGCTGCCGAGAAGCAGGTAGGTCGTGGTGAGGTGGGTGTGAAGGTGTAGGGCGGTCACGTGCAGCATCCAGTCAGAGGAAGGGGTGGGGTCATCCTCCAGGGTCAAGGTCACCAAAGGAGCGCCAGTCACCACCACAGAGCTCACATTGTGCACAGCTGACGACCACACAACACACGGCTCAATCACTGCTATTAGCCAGTCACTTCACACTGCCCTTAAAATGCAGCCAACCACACAACACTAGGTCGCCATATTAGACCAGGCCAACCCTACAGCAACTTCCCCCCCGGCCTAGTCCCCAGGTCAATCTACTACTCCACAGTCACTTAACACTAAACAGTAAACCACACCAGTCACTTTACACTAATCACACAAGCCTGACAAAATAATTCACTTGTACTGCCCAACAACTTGTACAACTTGACCCGACCCGAACCGATCCTACCCTCACACATCCACATAATTACCCAACAAACCTCATATCCTGCCCAACAACTTGTACAACTGCTCTACCACTCCCCTACACAACCTGCCTAACAACTTCACACTTGCTCCTCCCTCACAGATTTCATACAAGATCCACTAACTACACAAACACAAATATTAAGCCTCAACGTTGATCTTAAATCTACACGTACTGAAGTAATATTTCTCTTACTAAATGCCAGCCCACGCGTACCAAATCAAAGCTTAGTGCCATGTCAATGCCTTGTCAGCAATTACGCTTCGCCAGAATTTACAAACACCCTCTGTGCCTCTGTACATTCGTAATGCAGCGCGGTACAGGACCGCTCTCCATGAATGCTTTCCCTGCCCCGCCTTAGAGTACACCACCACACCACTGCAACACTAATCCTTCGCCAAGCCCTGATGGAGGTTGTGAAATCCATTCCAGTTACCAGCACAGCGGTCACCTCCATCCCCTGAACCCTACCACTAGAATACTCGCCCATACTTCTAAAACCTTCCTTCCATTACTCCAGTCTCCTCTTCCATTCCCCTCTCAAACTACAGCTCTCCGTCCCCACACACATTCTATACTCACTCCCAGATAAAAAAAATTCTTCCCATCCAGATATAATCACTACGTCAATGCATGTATTCATAATCCTACCACTTTGTTCTTCCGTCCCCTTCAAACCCTTCCTCAGATCCACTACCATCTGAAGGCCGCAGCCCCTCAGCCACACTTAGTTCAGCCAGAACCACGAACTACGATATTGCATTACTTCCCAACTAATACGACTAGCACCAGTTCAGGGACAATCCTGCATTGATCCAAACTTTGGGAGCCTTTCCCAGCCTGCCTCTTGCTCTTCCTGGAATATTACCGTCATCTTCCCATCACACTTACCACACCTTGCTCCCCCATTCCATCTACAATCACCCTCCCCCCACTGGACACCTCCCTCAAGCCTTACTTCCTCACGCATTTCTAACAGTCTTAACTGTTAACTCAACGTACTTTGTCTTCTCCCTATGCTACTTCGACTATCTAGCCTTACCCAAACTATCACCCTTACGAATAGTTACCAAGCAGTGCAAAGGGACTAGCATCTACCCGTAACTCTAACTACCTCCTTTTGACGTCTGCATCGGTCTGTCCGGCATTACGATGCAACCACGACAGGATCAATAGTTACACGTACCAAGACAGCGCCCATTTACAAAGCCAAGGATTATTGTACGCTTGAACAGCCGCCGTGCTACCGAAACCAGCAGAAATGAAGTGAACGGAACGGAATCGATTCGCAGCAGCAAGACCGAAACAATGTTCACTCCCCAGGCCTCCTCATCCCTCTCCTGGGCCTATTATGCTCCTCCCGGTGACGTATTCGCTCCCGTCACGCAATTTATACCACTACCTCCCCCGCCACCCTGCAGCTTCATCCGTCACACGCAGCACCACTCACCTCGCCACCTCCACCCTCTAAGCCATTCCATAAGCCGCCGCCCACCAACAGCCTGTTCGCCCCCATCACTTTTGCCTTGTTCTATTGGCTGCCTCATTCTAACCCTACGTCAGATATCTTTTCACCAATTACTACCCTTAACCATTCCACCTACCACTAAGCATACCATCTACCACAACCATCGTATCACCTTTTCCACTCTTCCACAGAATCTCTTGTCAGTGTCTGCGTATGTTCTGCATTAGAGTCGTTTTCAATTCCCTTCATTACCTTAGCCTGCCTTCAAGGCAAAATACCCTTACAATACTACCATACACCATTCCGACTTCACTTAAACCTCCCCCCATCCTCATTTACCTTTGAACACCCTTCACTAACAATAACGTCACCAGCTTCTTCCACTCGTCACCTTCATATAATGACCTCTACCTCCTTGCCACACATTCCTCACCCTCAGCACACTCACCCTTCTGATAGCGGTGGACCTTCATAGCGAGGCTCCTGGTCAGCTCCACTTGGCCGTGGTCCAAAACTTGTTTACCAGCGTGAAGCAATTCCTCGACAGTCTTCGGCTTATTAGTCTGTGAACGAATACCAGATTTGAGACCCTGTGTCCTAGATAATGTAAACGTTCCTGATGCTTAATTACGATCCATTCCTGATGTTTAATTACTAAATCTACACATGATCGACTTTGTCGATGTACTCTGCACAATGGCCAGTCAAGGTCCACCAAACACCAGAACTAACGATCCTATTGACTATTGTAGGTCCAGTTAAAGTTTTGCATCAACGGCAACGCTGTTACCCCTTTCGTATTACCCTTATCCCTTCTGTACCCCTTTCATATCAACCCTTTACATCAACGTCACTGGTCTTTAAAACTAAATTACATCAGTCCAGACAAATGCCAGTTTTAAAGCACCTTTATCTGCACCATCCTCCATCCTCCATTCATGGACTCCCATGATGCACCAATCACAAGTCACATTCACACACACTGCTACGGCTTCCCTTACCTTTATGTTAGGCAGAAGTGTCTCTAAAGGCGACAAATCGGACATGATCGATTTATTGTCCAGTTCATATAGCTTGTCCTGTAGCGACTCCAAGTCTTCATCCGCTAGTAGATCATTCACTTCTTGGTCAGATAGGTCCATCGTTTCAAGCCGATCCAAGACATCCTCCACATCCAGTTCCTCAGAGGAAGCGACGACAGACCCGACCACCGCAGCCACAGCCAGGAGCTGCAGGAGGCGCATCACGCCACAGCCGCCCTCACGCATTGTCTCCTACTGCCTGAAGACTTGGGACTCCTGCGCTGACAATAAGAGAAAATATCAACGGCAATACATTATAATTAGAGGAATTATTCAGCGGCAATCAACACTACGTACAGCCAGATCGTACAGCCAGATCGTACAGCCAGATAATACAGCCAGACTTCCAGTGCAGTGTGTTGACAATACTGGACGAGCTCAAATACATTAAATAGACCACATAACGGCACCTCGCCACTCCAGCTGATTCAGGCTAATTGATTCCGCGGCAGACATTTCAAGTGGAATTAAATGTTAAATTTGCCATCACCATTCGCTATGGCGCCACAAAATACCAGGTAACTGATGACCCAATACCTCCGCGTGTCGATCTCAATTACCACTAGTTACAGTGAAATGGACCCACAAAATCCACACTACCACCTCATCTCCACCTCCATATCCTTAAATTTCCCCCAAACTATCAATCCCCCCCACATTACCAGACACTACCTTCCAGTTCCTATCACCGCAAACTACTTGTGCTGTATCACGATAATCGTCCGTAACTCCATTGCAAAACGACGCCTCCCCGAGTCTTAGCCACTCTCAGCAGCCCGTTTCATTTAAGCAAGACATACATACACGACTGTATGGCCTTGTAACTCGTACCAACGTAACTGGTAGCTTTAATCACCGCTAACCTACAACACAGGACACTTCCATAATTACACTAATTTACAGCAAACAGCTTAAAATAGCACGTACTACAAGAACATCTAACAAGCATCTTGACCTACTAAACCATTTATGTAATAACTGCCAGTTTAACCAGTGCCTGAATGTCCAAAACCCATCAACTCACACGAACAAATATAACCATTTCAAAATAAACATTTCCACAAGAACGAGTCAACCAAACTTTCACCGTGCGTCACTCCCGAGATGGGAATAACGAACCAATCCTCGCTAGTGCTAACAATAATAGAAACACCAGTCACGCCTTAATCACTACACGAAGACAACCCCTCAAAGGGCGGTAACTACGGTGCCCACTCCTGCCCCCCTCGTTCACAGATTTGTAGAGAACTCCACACAGCACTGACACCCTATACACTTGTTCATAGAAGTAAGAAGACAATTTATTTATTTTATTTTTTTTCAATATGGTCATTAACGAGTTGCGAAATACCTTCACCGGGAAGAATACACCAATTCATTGGGGAGAATAGGAGTAATACACCAATTATAAACGACAGCAATTATAAGCGTAGTTATGCATTAAGACTCCACGCGTAATCAAAGTATTTCCTTACACTGAAATATATTAACGACAGATGAATCACGTGACTAGTAACAAACACCATATCTGAAGGTGAACAGGTATTGCTAGTACGATATTTATGACGAAAGTTTAGATTAGAATATTCTAATTAGGTTAGAATAATTAGATTAGAATACTAATAGAATAATACGCCAACACTGCATTCACTGCACGCAGGTAATCAACTACCATTGACCAGTTACCACTGCATCACTCCAACATCGACAACACAGCAAGCATGACCACTACCAGGAACACAAAGACGCACCAGAACACCACCACCATGAACACCACAGTCTTGCTTACCTACGGCAGAACGTAACGCCTTCCCCACGAGCAGAGGAGTGGCGTATTGTCCTTAGTCTCCGACCTCTTTACCTTCCATCCAGGCGTGGCACCGTGATTCGAGGCCTCAACCACCTCGACCTGAACCCCTCAACCCAGTAGCAGTCGCACAAAAATGCCATCTTTTGACTGGGTGCAGAAGTAACGCAATTCATTACAGCGCCACCTGCTGAGGGAATCTACAATATAAGTGTGGTAATAAGGCAGGCACTAAGGCAGGTTTTCTTTTCTCTTTTTATTGCAATAGGGTTACTGGCTAAGAGCAAAAGAGAGAGAGAGAGAGAGAGAGAGAGAGAGAGAGAGAGAGAGAGAGAGAGAGAGAGAGAGAGAGAGAGAGAGAGAAGGCCTATTGAGGTGCCGGTCCCTAAAGAAAATGCTAGTGACGAGGAGTGTCAATGCTGTAATGTGTTCAAGGGTAAGACTATATATTTTAGTCACTCTTATTACAAATAGCTAAAGAAAATGGGATACCAAAGAAGCAAGAGGAACAGTTTTATTCCAAAACACTTACTATTCTGCGGTGTGTGTGTGTGTGTGTGTGTGTGTGTGTGTGTGAAATAACCATTGGCACATCTATCATTTACTGCCTCAACTCAAAACTATCTATGATCAAATAATGCCTTGTCCTCATCATCTGACCCTTCTGAGAGAGAGAGAGAGAGAGAGAGAGAGAGAGAGAGAGAGAGAGAGAGAGAGAGAGAGAGATTGCCAACAAAAGCTAAAATAATAGTAATGATAGTGATAATGATAATAGTAATAATAATAATAATAATAATAACGATAAATAAATAGGTATATATATATATATATATATATATATATATATATATATATATATATATATATATATATATATATATATATATATATATATATATATATATGAATAGATACGTAAATTATAAATAAATCAATAAACCGAAGGAATAACACTAACTGATTTTGCTTAATTTTTCAAACGATGCCTGATTAGTAACGGAGTTGTTATTACTGATACAGCTGTCGATTTCCTGCTGTGTGTGTGTGTGTGTGTGTGTGAGTGTGTGTGTGAAATAGGCTAAAGTAGTTCATAGTACTATATATCAAAACGATGCAGAAAACACAAAAATAATGATAATAATAATAATAATAATAATAATAATAATAATAATAATAATAATAATAATAATAATAATAATAAGGCAAGCACATCCATACACACTGACCGAATACTGTACTTAACACTCCCTCCTCCTATTTTTAGTAGCTTACCCAGATCCCCAAGCATCCATGCCACATTACCGAACACAAACAAATATAAATGACGGCGGTAGCTCCAGGCAGTGTTCAAGGATCAATACTATACTTATAACATGCAGTTCATGATGGTTTATGGGACCACATCCTGAAACACATCTGTGCCGCCACTCACTACTTAAAAAAAAAAACTCGTTGATGTCATCTAGATTTTTAAGGAAATCTTATGGTTCTAGGGACAGATTAACAAGATTAATATATCATTAACAGGAAAAACACTCTTGAGAAACACTCTTGACCTTTGTAAAAAGCCGTGATGAAGGAGAAAAGTGTTTCTGAGTACTGAGGGCCTTAGTGATGCGTCTCTGCTTCCTGCCACTCACCTGACCTCCAAGCGGCAGGCGGTGAGTAAGTAAAGACGACAATGATGACGAAGAAGAGGAAGAAGAAGAAGAAGAAAGAAAAAGAAGAAAAAAAGAAAAAAAAGAAGAAAGAAGAAGAAGAAGAAGAAGAAGAAGAAGAAGAAGAAGAAGAAGAAGAAGAAGAAGAAGAAAAGAAGACAAACACAAAGACGACAATGACGATGACCACCACCATCACCACCACCATTATGAAAATATAAGATGGAAAAAGGGAATAAAAAGATACTAATTAAGATGGAGGAGGAGGAGGAGGAGGAGGAAGAAGAGGAAGAGGTAGAGGAGGAGGAGGAGGAGTAGGAGGAGGAGGAGGAGTAAAAGAAGAAGAAGAAGAAGAAGAAGAAGAAGAAGAAGAAGAAGAAGAAGAAGAAGAAGAAGAAGAAGAAGAAGAAGGAGGAGGAGGAAGAAGAAGAAGGAGGAAGAGGAGAAGGAAAAACAGGAGGAGGAGAAAGGGAGCAGCAAGATGGCAGAAACGAAGCATCACTGTAACCAAGGGAAGGAAGACAAATTTGGCAACATCTTCCACATAAACCTTGTCAAGCGGTAAAACAAGAGGGAGAGGGAGGGGCAATGCGTGGCATGTAAAGCATGAATAAAGAGGTATGGATTGAGATGGAGGAGAAGGAAGAAGAGGAGGAACTGGAAGACGCAGAGGAGGAATAAAAAGAAACATATTAAGATGGAGCAGGAGGAGAAGGAGAAGGAGGAAGTTAAATCATCAAGTCTCTCTCTCTCTCTCTCTCTCTCTCTCTCTCTCTCTCTCTCTCTCTCTCTCTCTCTCTCTCTCTCTCTCATATAATGCAGATATTACTGAATGGGAATCTTTACCTCTGCAACCAATGTCATGTCGCTCGCTTTATATATATATATATATATATATATATATATATATATATATATATATATATATATATATATATATATATATATATATATATATATATATATATATATATATATATATATATATATATATATATATATATATATATATATATATATATATATATATATATATATATATATATATATATATATATATATATATATATATATATATATATATATATATATATATATATATATATATATATATATATATATATATATAATGGACACATAATGAGAGGGCCATTGGCCAAGGGCATTACATTTTTTTTTTTTAAGGCCCGCTTGAGTGCCAGTTTCCATGGAGTCCGATTAGAAAATTAAATAACGGAGGATAAGTATCTTGAAACCTCCCACTTGAAAAATTTAAAATCATAGGAATATGAAAATAAAGAAGCAGGCAGAGAGTTTCAGAGTTTACCAGAGAAAGGGATGAATGATTGAGAATACTGGTTAACTCTTGCATTAGAGAGGTGGACAGAATAGAGGAGATAGAAAGTAGAAAGTCTTGAATACATCTCTCACACTGAGAAATTTATTTGAAGCGAGACTAATTGACTGTAAAGAGGTGGTGGAGGGAATCAGACCTTCGCCAAGACACTCACGGAACACGCGGAGTTGCAGTACCTTACCAAGGTGATTCCCGAGGCTCGCGTGGATGTTGGTCGGCCCTCACTGTCCTCTGTCTGTAGAGATTCTTGCCCATTTTCTCTCTGCTGAAATCTCTGTACTATGAAATGTCAATGTTGACCACCAGCTTTGGCTATCATTCACTCTCATAGACCGACCTACAACCTTACTATTTATACTCGTATGATCTAGACTAGAGCATTCAGTGACCATCTTACCAGCATTCCTGACCAGCGTGGAAAGATACCCAACATCCTCGACCTTTCACTAACTTCCAACCCTTCAGCTTATTCAGTCAAACTATTCTCTCCGATGAGCTCCTCCGATCACCATCTCAGACAGCCAGACATTCAGTCACACATACACACACACACACACACACACACGCAGAGAGAGAGAGAGAGAGAGAGAGAGAGAGAGAGAGAGAGAGACGGACAGACAGGAAAAAGACAGACGAACACACAAAAGCATAACGACTTCAGATTAAAGCCTATACACAGGACGGGAAAGGAGTGGGCGGTGAGGGTGTGGAGGCCTGGCGGTGGCGCAGGCTTCCTGTGTCGCGAAGCAATCACCCACACGTCGATTGCGGCCTGGATGAAGTGCGGCGGGGACGAGCGGCGTGCAGTGTAGGGAAGGCACCAATATAAAAGCACGAAAGTAAGCTAGGCCCGTGCAGCGCAAGATTGGCTTGCCACCAGTGCAGCAATCAGACGCTCCTGAACACACAAGAAAAAAAATAAAAATAGATAAAAATGAAACAATATTGCCGTGCACCTCAGGTCTCCGTCTTTTCTCTCTTAAGCAAAGTTGTTTAGATTAGACAATGTAGTGAAGCAAAGAATGTCACGTAGGGGCTGACAGGTCTGGTGCTGCTTGTCCTTATGTGTTCCTTTGAATTCTTGTTTAACTCCTGCAGATTTGCGAGCACGCGACGCCGAGAAAACCACAAAATTCTCCGTCCGTGGTGGTGCACATACACACACACACACACACACACACACACACACACACACACCTCGACCACGTACATTAATGCATTCTGCTCCAAACACGTTCGCACGACGTAAGCAAGCATTCAGAGCAACACAGAAAAGCGACAAGCAAAGCAGCAGTAGAGCTGTTAACCCGTACGAAGCTTTACATTATATCATGTTACATTACATCTCATTATATTTTACTGTATATTATATCACACTATTGTATTGGATTATGTATCATCTTCATAATAGTCATGCTTTTTAAAGTGCATGATTATAATGACAATAACTACAAGAGCAATAACAGCAGCGCATCTAAGGCTGAAAGACTAATGATTGTGGGAGGAGAACCAAGATAAGCTGAATAACAAACACTTAAAAGTCAAAATATAAAAACAACGGTGATATATACAAGTGTAAGTGTCGAGATGAACCAAAATAGTTACACAGCGTGACACATAATGGAGCAGGGAAACGGATATGCGCGGCGCCTCACACCTTAACCTTTCCGTGCTCCCAGTGACACAGATACGGGCACGGGGCGCCAGTGACGTGGCTGAGTCTACAAGCGCCTTCCCCCTCCTACGCCGACGTCATGAGTTGGTGAATGACACGTATCCTCCTTCCGTCCACGCGTCTCCTGCCACGCCAATAAATGAACACCTATCCCGTATGCTGAAACGTTTCCCCGCCTTATTTCGACTAATTGTAACAGGCTATAGTCGAAGTTATTGATTTTTTTTTTTTTCAGGGATGTTTTCGAGTGATTTTCTAAAAAGGAATCTGCGCCATTAAGAGAGAAAAGCCATCATAAGAGCCCAACTCGTCATCTGTGTTCTTTGTCTTTAGACATAGACACGTGCAGATATATCTAGACAGACAGACTGACGGACAGATACTGACAGATACGCAAATGCATAGAAATTCTTAAAGAAAACAGAGAAAGACAAGCAGATAGACATAGCCATCGTTAGAGAGAAAGATAGACAGGTGCTTAGATACATAGACTGACGCTTAGATAGACAGGTGCTCAGATACATAGACTGACAGGCAGATAAATAGACAGTCAGACAGAGAGAAAGAAAGACAGACAGACAAAATGACAGATAGCAAGACTGATATATATATATATATATATATATATATATATATATATATATATATATATATATATATATATATATATATATATATATATATATATATATATATATATATATATATATATATATATATATATATATATATATATATATATATATATATATATATATATATATATATATATATATATATATATATATATATATATATATATATATATATATATATATATATATATATATATATATATATATATATATATATATATATATATATATATATATATATATATATATATATATATATATATATATATATATATATATATATATATACATATATATATAAACACATATTATATATATATATATTTTTTTTTTTATGTAGGACACTGGCCGAGGGCAACAAAAAAAGAAAAAAGAAATGAAATATATATATATATATATATATATATATATATATATATATATATATATATATATATATATATATATATATATATATATATATATATATATATATATATATATATATATATATATATATATATATATATATATATATATATATATATATATATATATATATATATATATATATATATATATATATATATATATATATATATACACACACATACACACACACACACACACACACACACACACAGAGAGAGAGAGAGAGAGAGAGAGAGAGAGAGAGAGAGAGAGAGAGAGAGAGAAAAAAAACATTCGGTAAAGCCCTTCACTATATTTACTTGTTTCTTTTTTTTTCATTTCTATGTTCTTTGTCGTCGCCGGGGTGATTTCCTATATACTTTTCTCTCTCTCTCTCTCTCTCTCTCTCTGGTGCTGTTCGGAATTCAATAAGAGCAGCGGACCACAACACTCCCTCTGTGGCCGCCGCAGCACCATCACCAGGCGGAGCGAGCTGTTGTGGTGGCGGCATCCTCCCACCCGCGGGAATATTAGGCGTGTGTTGATGCTGGGAGAGGGTGAGCCGCGGCCTTCCCTCCTTCTCAGGGTGTTTGTACCGCCGTGTTTCTGAGTCTCCTCCAGCCTCCCTCAGGGAGAATAAGTGTAGTGCATACGATGTATATGAATATATTCATTTTACAGATTATGTGATGTTATTAAGTTATCCTGCTATTTTTTAAGGTGGTCTAGGATAGGTTCGGTTAAATTCATATGTATATATATATATATATATATATATATATATATATATATATATATATATATATATATATATATATATATATATATATATATATATATATATATATATTCATTCATTCATTTCCTTTTTTTTTTCTTTTTGAGTTCCTGAAAGTTTTGCATTGGAAAATTATTTTAAAAAATCACCCTAAGACATCTGTCTGTATTCCGTCACAAATCACTTGTTTCTTATATTATTATTTTCTTAACGTTAACGAGGCGCATTTAGTTCATCTCAATCATGACAGCCTGACACAAGTCCTACTAACAGTCCTGAAAGTCACACTAGAGTCGGAAAGCAATGTTGAGCTTTGAAATACTAACTGTCAGGGTGGAAAATGGAGATCACCTGATTTCTTATATGTGTTGTGCGTCTGTCACGATGGCGTGGCGAGAAGTGCCTGTCTGCCCCTGGGAATGTGTTATCCTGGAGCTTTAGCATGGGTGCTGTCTTCGTGACGGCGCGTGGGTGGAGCAATGCTAGGACTAACAATGTGTTCAAATGAGTTTCTAAAAGCCAACAATCTAAGGAGAGCAATGAATACAGGTGAAATAGATGGACTGTCATGTGTAAGACTGTTGGCTTCTTGATTTTTTGTGTTCTTGTTACCTAAAAAGAACCCTACATTTCTCATCTCATTTTACGCGTTAGTTTATATTACTGGTGCTAATCCCGAAACTACACCTCAAGTATGATTGATTGGAATTATCATTATGACCACTGATAATGCTAATGCCATGACACTTGTAACACTACCGGATTTGTAACAAGAAATTAGCGTTCGAGCCACAAATTCGAGTCTTGGAAGATTAGTTCAGTATGTGGTCCAAGTAATACTGTCACAGAAAACGAGGGTGACGTGAACTCAAGCATTCGTATTCCTGAGTTGCTTGACTGTCGTGTTTTGAGAGAAGGTTTAGCAAGGGAACACCAACTCCGGCTTTGCTTGTCGGCTCTTGAACACTGCAGACACCCATGCAACACTGCCGTACTGTTCCCTTAATCTCCATACGTGTGTTCTAAAATGAAGATCCTAGCCAAACACATATTGAACCCTCCACGTATTCATTCACCACCAGCTACACAAAAACTGTTGTTGATTTATTCATTTGTATCAATGGAAGGTATCTAGAGCTTTTTTTTATTTATCTTATTATCATTATTTTTATCTTAACATTATTACTGTAATTTTTTCTCATTGATCGATTTAAAATTTTAACATTCTACGAAGCCATTTTGTGTTCCCCTTTGCAATAACACCCTTTTGTATTTACTTGTTTCTATGTATTTATACATGTATACGTATATAATGATTATGTTCTATTGTGACTCCCAAGCACTGCAGCGCCTTGACCCCAGTGACACCCTGACACCCTCACTCTCACACCCTCACACCGCGGGGACCTTGTCCAATGTTTGTGCCTTTTACCACACAACAATAAAGAGACACCTGCGGAAATAACTATATTGGTTTGTTTGTTACTTTATTTTATAAGAGAAAAAAAAAGAAAAAAAGAAAGGAAAGGAAAGGAAAGGAAAGGTAAGGAAAGAAAAAAAAAGAAGGAAAGAAAGAGAAAAGAAGTAAAGAAAAAAATCAGTAAAGAAAGTAGGAAAAATAGGAACAAAAAAGAAAAAAAACTAAGCACCGGAAGCGACGCGTGTTCATCTTTGAGGTGCGTGTGTGTGTGTGTGTGTGTGTGTGTGTGTGTGTGTGTTGGATGAGTTTATTTGTCCCTCAGTCACAGCTCATGAAGGAGGAAATGACAGTATTTCCGACCATGATTGAATTGGTGTGTTCACGAGCCCTGATGGACACACCCGAATGGCCTTGTGTGTGTGTGAGTGTGTGTGTGTGTGTGTGTGTGTGTGTGTGTGTGTGTGTGTGATGTCATCCCATGAGGAAACACGTCAGTCTCTACAGTACAGTATTTTTCTATTTAATATGGTGTATATTTCTATCGTATTTCAACGACTCTCTCTCTCTCTCTCTCTCTCTCTCTCTCTCTCTCTCTCTCTCTCTCTCTCTCTCTCTCTCTCTCTCTCTCTCAAGCAGATATAACATTGTCGTCATTGTCGTCATCATTGTTTTATGTACACACACACACACGAGATCCATATATATATATATATATATATATATATATATATATATATATATATATATATATATATATATATATATATATATATATATATATATATATATATATATATATATATATATATATATATATATATATATATATATATATATATATATATATATATATATATATATATATATATATATATATATATATATATATATATATATATATATATATATATATATATATATATATATATACATATATATATATATATATATATATATATATATATATATATATATATATATATATATATATATATATATATATATATATATATATATATATTGATTAACTCTTTCCTCATTCTTAATTTTCTTTTATTTTACTTATCTGAAGCAAAGCAAAATTTGAAAAAAAATCATTTGTACTTACAAGAACACTCAAGACAACATCAACAACAACAACAACAACAACAACAACGACAACAACAACAACAACATCAACAACAGTGATATGGACGTAGGTGACCGGATAAGGATGGCGCGAAGGAAGCGTGTGTGTCCTAACACTTCCTATCCTGTCGACTCCTCGTCGTCTCATGTATGGCAGGATGCTGTTCGCGCTTGGTCTGAACGCTTACAGACCAAATTCTGTCTTCTTAACTTCTTATGGACGTAGGAGCTCTGAAAACAGTGTGTCTTGGTGTTAAAGATTGTATTTAGAAACGCCTCATTCTCTTACTACGATTATTTCCAAAGGCCACACAGGTCGGGTTCTCAAGAAAGTTTCTCCTTTAAATAATGTAGTAATCTTGTTAATCCTTCACTAGAACATTAAAAACAACCTTGAATATTCTTGTAGCTTCAACTAGAGTCTTTGGAAAGTAATAGAGATGCGGCGCAAAAATTGTTTCAGAATATCTTCCTGGAGTGCTGTGTCGCGCCCTTATGATTATACTACCCGCTTTGGCTAACATGCAGTGTTTCATAATAATAATAAAAAAAAAGGCCCCTATTTTTAAAAGCTTTGGATTTTCTTAGAGACTAAATTCTATAGTCTTAGGGATTATTAGTTTGGTTCTCTTAGGTTTTCCTTTTTTGAAAGATGATGCAAAATCTTGTTGAACTACCAGTCATAAAAATGAATAAATAAATAAATAAATAAATAATAAAAAAGTTCGATATCGCCATTATCTTTCACCAGAACTTTTAAAAGTTGTTGAGGTCGAGGGCCAAACCGTTTCAGTATACTGTCCTTCGTCTCAGCAGCACAGGAGGAATGGCAGGAGTCGTATGTGTGACACTCCCACAGCAGCTCCATTACAGGGGAGAGGGTAAGGCCACGGTGTGTGGGTATTTTCATCAGCCGAAATAAACAAACAAAACAAATGAGCAAACATGCTGCACCTATTGATTTACTGGCAACTAAAAAACGTTTTTTTTTTGTTTTTTTTACTTGTGTGTGTGTGTGTGTGTGTGTGTGTGTGTGTGTGTGTGTGTGTGTGTGTGTGTGTGTTTGACTTCACTCTGATTTGCTCAATATTATTTTTTTTTTCGTTACTTTGACTAATACATTGTTGGCAGAACTATTGACGCGGTGTATAGTGTAACTCTATTACTCTGATAATTATAATAAACCTGCCTAAAGTACCATCTCCCCAAAAAAAGAAATAGGAGAACTTGGAGAATCAGCCAATTTAGTTTCCGGGGTGTATCGATACTTCTATTTCGAAACAGTCCAAGTAATAGGCAGTAGTTCCAGAACTTACCAGTAAAAGGGATGAAAAAATGTAAGATCACTTTTGCGTCAGAATAGGATGTGAGTAAGTAGTTTTTTATGCAGTGAGGCCGAGGAACTGGGGGCATTCAGTGAGCAACTTCAGAAGACACAGTAGACGATAGTAAGAGATCCAGCATCATCAGCATAGGAATGGATAGGCCAGGATTGTGATTCTTTGTGAGTAAAAGCAATAGGATGGGTGACAAGACAGAGCCTTTTGGAACACAACTATTCCGAAGTTTAGAAGAACAGTGACTGTCTGCCGCTGCAACGAAAGAACTGCCAGAGGGAAAACTTGTGATAAAGGTGCACTGAGATGGATGGAAACCGAGGTCGCTGATTATTTTCGATTTTTTTAGTCTGAATGTTTTCGATTTTCTACAAAAGTAATCTAAACTGAATGTTTTCGATTCTTGCCAAGAAGTATTATTTTCGACAACCCATTTTATGTTTTTTTGGACTGTTTTCGACACAACTCTTACACATTTTCGACACAACAATTACCTAGCTATTTACAGTTTGGATTATTTTCGACACATCATTGACCTAAATCAATATTTTTTGGAATATTTTCGACACTTCATTCAGCCATTTTAGACCTTCTTTGATTATTATCTTGTTAGGTTAGGTTAGGTTAGGTTAGGTTAGGTTAGGTTAGGTTAGTTTTTATAGTCTTTTGTTTTAAGTCTAAACGTGACGTGATGTGACAGTTCATTTTATCCAGTGTCGAAAACATTCAGAATTTACCATTTTTTAGTGTCGAAAACATTCAGTTCAATATTTTTTTACTGTCGGAAACATTCATAGTGAAGTTTATTTAGTTTCGAAAACATTCCAACCAATGTTTTTAATGTGTCGAAAATAATCATGATTGAAAAATATATTGCAGAACCATCGAAAATAATCAGTCTAAGTTGCCAAATCATTGTCGAAAATATTCATTCTTAAACATGTTAGTCTGTCGAAAACGTTCAGACTAAAAAAATCGAAAACAATCAGTCCACCCAAGGCTTCTGTTTCGCTTCACCTCGCAGTCTGAAGACAAATGAAAGCTGACTACATAAAACGTGGTGATGCAAGTTGTGTAAGTGACAATATTATATTTACTAGTTGTCTTTTTCTCTCCCCTCGCAGAGGCTTGAGGGATCATCCTGAGCAATCACAACTCCACGGTGACGGTGTGGCACACTGAACCAACTAATTCTTCTCACAAGCACACTACCGCATTAAGGAGCGATACCGCCCATCAGTTTTAACTGATACAGATTTATGCGTCATACGCATAAATTTAATGAACAGCCCTTCAAAGCTCACAAACCAAAAACAAAAAATATCACAAGAATTACAAAATGTGTACCAAAGGATCATTTGAGAGAGGGAGCACTAGTCTAGAGCTCTTTCTAGTTGCGTTTTGGGTTTTTAAAGTCTCAAAAGACAACAATAAAAGGCGTGCAATTAGATACTTCCAAGGCAGTTCAAAATGAGAGACAGTAGTCCCTCTTTACAAAAGTATGGTGTTTCTTGCGATGACAAACAATCAGTTGCGAATTCCTGCCCAGCACCCTGGCAGTGGCACAGCAAACGATGGGGACTTGCGGTGGTGTGTCAGGCACCTGGCTCTTGTGTACAGTGAAGCCAGGTGATGTATGTGGAGTCTTTTCGATTGACATGATTCGTGAAAACACATCTCGCTAAAGGTTGAGGTTAACACCAGCACTTCACCAGAGGATCCCAAACACCACATTAACTTAAGCACGGGAAAAATAGTCAAGACTTTTAAAGATTTGAAACACACACACACACACACACACACACACACACACACACACACACACACACACACACACACACACACACACACACACACACACACACACATACACACGCACTTTTCTTGAAATATCGCCTTTAGAAAACGTTCTCTTCGTGAAGCACATGACATACATGTAGCAACAGTGACGTACGGTAAGTGTCGCAACATTCAGTACGTGGCTGGCAGTCCAGAAGACTGGGTATTGGCGCCTTCAAGGATAATAAACACCTCTCTGAGCAGGAAGGACATCCGGTTAACGCTTTATGCCGTCAAACAAAAAAACAAAACAAAAAAAAAACATCGACTAACGGTATAGGCAAAAACATCCGCTAAAGTTCCAGTACTAAGAAATGATTACCACAGCTACCACACACACACACACACACACACACACACACACACACACACACACACACACACACACACACACACACACACAAACACGCGCACATACAACACACACAACATATCACACAACACACACAACATCCATGCACACAGACACACACACACACACACACACACACACACACACACACAGACATGCACAAACACAATCGCACGCTCCCACACGCGCACTTGCACACGCATACACACACATATTATTATTATTATTATTATTATTATTATTATTATTATTATTATTATTATTATTATTATTGTTATTATTATTATGGTATAGCTAATAATGTAACAATTTTGGCATTATGGTTAAAAAACATAGAACAGCTATTACTGTTGCCACTATACGTTAGGGACACATTACAGTGTTGTATGAACAATAGAATTAAAACAGATAACAAAGCAGAGTCGATATGGGTAGATATTAAGGAAGGATCGCAGTCAGTAGTACTAGGGGTAGTTTACAGACCACCGACCAGTACAGAGGAAATTAACACCTCACTGTGGCAGGAAATAAATAGAGCAGGCAGGTACAGTCAGGTATGTGTGGTAGGAGATTTTAATTTTAGGAATATCGACTGGAGTCTAATTGTGGGTAACAAAGAAGCAGAGGAATTTCTTAAGGTAATTCAGGATAATTTTTTTAAAACAGGTAGTCGTAGAACCCACAAGGGGGAATAATATTCTAGATTTAATTCTTACTAACAGGGAGGAAGCAGTCACGCAGGTAGAGGTTGGAGGACAGCTAGGTAACAGTGACCATAGGGAAATTAGGTACAATTTAGAATGGGAAGAAACTGTTAGAAACAAAAACACTAGTAAAATACCTGACTTTAGGAGAGCAGATTTTGAAGAATTAAAAAGGACTCCAAGGAGTGGACTGGCAAAGGATGCAGGGTGAGGTCAGGTCAGGGACGGAGTTGAGAGAGATAAGGCAGGATGAGAGAGGTGAGGTGAGGCGTGAGGGTGTAGGACAAGAGGAGGGAAGATGTGTCCGGAAGGGAGGAGGAAAGAGGAAGGGGGGAGATAGGTGTGAGTATGTTGGAATGTCAGGTCATGCTGAAATGAGAGAGGTGAGGTCGAGGCGAGTAGATGAGGGAGTGGAGAGGATGGTAGGGGACGAGATGAGGGGATTAGGTGAAGTAAATGTAGATGAATTGTATAAATATTTCGTAGATAAAGTTCATACAGGTCAGTTAGCAAATATCCCGTATAGGGCAGTAAGATCACAAAAAAATGACCCTAAATGGATGACTGCTAGGTTAAAGCATTATATAGGGCGTAAGAGAAGTATATATAAGAGATTAAGGGCAGGTGAAGAAGTTTTAAGGACACAATATAATGAATTAGTTAGAACAGTCAGGAAGTTAACGAGGAAAGCTAAGAACAATTATGAATTAAAGGTAGCCAGCCAGGCGAAGACGGACCCCAAGGGATTTTATCAGATATACAGGACGAAGAATAAGGATACTGTAGCTCCATTAAAGGCAGCAGATGGGGGGCTGGTTAGTTCTGGGGAGGAGATAAGTAAACTTCTGAATTATTATTTTTTAACTGTCTTCACCCAGGAAAACATGCAGGATATGCCAGATAGTGAACAGGTGTTTAGAGCAGATGAGAATGAGAAGCTGACAGATATTTCCATAACTAGGGAAATAGTGGAACAGGAGATAGATAGGCTAAAAAGTTCAAGTCACCAGGACCTGATGAAATATATCCCAGAGTACTTAAGGAATGTAAAGAGATTATTAGTGAGCCGTTAGTTTCTGTCTTTAGGAAATCACTGGAGTCGGGTGAGGTACCAGTAATATGGAGGCAGGCTAATGTAGTACCCATCTTTAAGAAAGGAGATAAAACTTTAACGTCTAATTATAGACCTGTCAGCTTAACTTCAGTTGTAGGTAAAATGTTAGAGTCAATAATAGCGAGGAACATTAGGAAACATTTAGACAAACATAACTTGATAAATCAGTCACAGCATGGCTTCACGAAGGGGAAAACTTGCCTGACAAACTTGTTAAGTTTTTACAGTAAGGTGTACGAGGCAGTAGATAATGGTGATAGTTATGATATCTTATATCTGGACTTTAGTAAAGCAATTGACAAGGTACCCCATCAAAGGCTCCTGAGAAAGGTTAGGGCACACGGGATAGATGGGAAGGTGTTAGGCTGGATAGGGTCATGGCTTGGTAACAGGCGACAGAGAGTGGTAATAAACGGCTCGAAATCCGAGTGGGGTCATGTAATTAGTGGGGTGCCACAGGGATCAGTATTAGGGCCATTGTTATTTCTAATATATATATCAATGACTTGTTAATGT
>NC_087189.1:6922500-6925000 GCF_035594125.1 Scylla paramamosain
GAGAGAGAGAGAGAGAGAGAGAGAGACACACACACACACACACACACACACACACACACACACACACACACACACAAGCATAAGACATACAGACAAACGACAGTCAAAGACAAAGAGAAATCAGTCTTTCATAGGTTCCTCTTGCCTCCCTTCTCCTCCTCCTCCTCCTCCTCCTCCTCTTCTTGCTGCTGCTGCTGCTGCTGTTGCTCACACAGTCTGGAATGCACGCCACAAACACAACACGAGAACAAACATCATTGCCTCGTAAACGTTTTGATGAACCTTTAATCTGAACCGCCTTGCTGAACCTTTAGTATGTCTGCTTGCCTGTCTGCCTCAAACTCTAGTATGTCTGAATGCTTGCCTGTCTGCCTGTCTGCCTGCCTGTCTATCTGTCTGTCTGCCTGCTTGTCTGTCTGTCTGTCTGTCTGTCTGCCTGGTTGCCTGCCTGTCTGTCTGTCTATCTTCCTGTCTATCTGTATGCCTGCTTATCTATCTGCCTCTCTATATGTCTGTCTGCCTGCTTGTCTTCCTGTTTGTCTGTCTGTCTGTCTGCCTGGTTGCCTGCCTGTCTGTCTGTCTATCTTCCTGTCTATCTGTCTGTCTGCTGTATGCCTGCTTATTTATCTGCCTCTCTATATGTCTGTCTGCCTGCTTGTCTTCCTGTTTGTTTGTCTGTCCTGTCTGTCTGTCTGTCTGCTGTCTGCCTGTCTATCTACTGCTTTTCTATCTGTCTGTCTGCCTGCTTATCTTCCGGTCTGTCTGTCTGTCTTTTTGCTTGCCTGCTTCTCTATCTGCCTGTCTACCTGTCTGTCTGTCTGTCTTTCTGTCTTCCTGTCAGCTTGTCTGTCTATCTGTATATCTGTCTGTCTGTCTGTCTGTCTGTCTGTCTGTCTTTCTGCCTGTCTGTCTATCTGTCTACCTGTCTGTTTGTCTGTCTATATGCCTGTTCGTCAGTTTGTCTTTCTGCCTGTCTGTCTGTCTATCTGCCTGTCTGTCTATCTGCCTTTCTATCTGCTTGTCTGTCTGCCTGTTTGCGTTTGCCTTCCAGTTTGCCTGTCTGCCTGTCTGTCTGCTCCCTTGTCTGTCTGCCTGTCTGTCTACCTGTCTGTCTTCCCGTCTGCTTGTCTGCCTGTCTGTCTGCCTGCTTCTCTATCCTCTTGTTTATCTATCTGCCTGTCTACCTGTCTGTCTCTCTGCCTGTCTGTCTTCTTGTATATCTGCCTGTCTGTCTATTTGTCTGTCTGTCTGTCTGTCTGTTTTTCCGTCTATCTGCCTGTTTGTTTGTCTATCTATCTCTCGGTCTGTCTGTCTGTTTGCCTGTCTTCCTGTCTGTCTGCCTGTCTGTCCTCAAGTCTGCCTGCCTGTCTGTCTGCCTGTCTGTCTGTCTGCCTGTCTGTCTTCCTATCTGCCTGTCTGTCTGCCTGCCTGCCTGACTGTTTGGCTGTCTGTCTTCCTGTCTGCTTGTCAGTCTTCCTGCCTGCCTACCTGCCTGTCTGTCTGTCTGTCTGCCTGTCCGTCTGTCTGTCTTCCTGCCCATCTGTTTGGTCTGTCTGTCTATCATCCTATTTGCTTGTCTATCTGTCTGCCTGCCTCACAAAATCTCAGTTTACATTTGTCTGCCTGTCTGGGTATCTGTCCATCTGTCAATCTGTGTGCCTGCCTCGCTAAATCTGAAGTTTATATTTGTCTGTCCGTCTGTCACTTTGCCTGTATATATGTGTAGATGGATGGATGGAAGCGTCTTTGCCTTACTAGTGTCTGTTTGTCCAGTTCTAATTTTCTATGCCTGTCTGAATGTCTGTCTGTCCATCTGTTTCCCTGTCTTGCCAAACTTTTGTTATATATCTGTCTGGCTGTTTGTCTGTTTGTCTGTTTCTTTATTTGTCTTCCTGGCTGCCTGTTTCTATGTATGTATGTATGTATGTAAGTATGCATGTATGTATGTATCCATGTATGTAACCTCATATATACGTACACGTACGTATACATGAATGCATATATATATATATATATATATATATATATATATATATATATATATATATATATATATATATTATATATATATATATATATATATATATATATATATATATATATATACATATGTGTACAGTATATATATGTATGTATGTATGTATGTATGTATGTATGTATGTGTATTTCTTTGTATTGTAAATCTATAGTATTTTTGGCTACATGTCCGTATGTCTGTCCTCCACCTTACTAAATCTTTACTTTACATATATCTGTTTGTCTGTGTGTGTATATGTCTGCATACCTGCCTGCTAATCTGTTCTTAATAAACTTCTGTTCTCTCTCTCTCTCTCTCTCTCTCTCTCTCTCTCTCTCTCTCTCTCTCTCTCTCTCTCTCTCTCTCTCTCTCTCTCTCTCTCTCTCTCTCCTCTCTCTCTCTCTCTGTTTGTATTGTTTGTGTGTGTGTGTGTGTGTGTGTGTGTGTCCACCAGTCCGTTTCTTTTTGGCTTGGTTTGTTTAT
>NC_087189.1:6935000-6940000 GCF_035594125.1 Scylla paramamosain
GCCTTTGCGCAGTCAAGTAAGCTGCCATCCAATGCCCACCACAATACTGAGTGCGGTTTTCCTTCTCTGAGAGCCAGCCTTGCTACACCATGACACTCCACGACCACTGTGAGTCGCCGTTTAGTTATATAAAGAGACCGTGACAAGTGCTGCATCTTATTATAATATCAGAAAATGTGCTGTCTGTCTGCTGTCTGTCAGTCTCACCTACTGAAAGGAATAAGGCCAGATATGGGAATAAAACCAACACTATTTAAAGTGTTATGGTCCATATTCTTGAAAAAAATAAATAAAAATCCTCAAATTCTCACTGCGGCAAGCTACCACCAAAAAAACAAGCAGGAAGGCATACCTAGAGCTGGTGTTCCCGTAGCGCCGGTATAGAATTCATGCTACGATTCTTCATCTTTTGGCAGCTAAGAAGATTGGCATCTTATATCTTATTGTGGAGGCTCAGATGGTCGGCCCTCGCCCGTGGTGGTGCAGGCAGACTCTTGTCACAAGACGAGTGGACAAGTGTGGTGACTCAGTATAAGAGCAGAGAATGCGTGGACACTGATCATGTAGACGTGAGGAACTGAGGCACCGTCCTTGCTCGAGTAGGTTCGTCAACGATACAAAACTCCAGCTGAACCACGCTCGTCAGAGTGACTGGTGAGCAGCGTGTATAGCCACAACACTCGCTGGTCGTGTGACAAGGCTAAAGAGTGACCCTCACAGAGGCTCACGTCTGGTGCAGTCGCCGTCTGCGATGGATTGAGAGAAGAGCAACTACCGTAAGACCGCCACATCCAGAGTTCGATGACGCGTATGTGGCGTGTCGTTTCCTCACAAATGAGGAAACATCTTTATTTTTTTTTACATAAGAGGGTCACCGGCCAAGGGGAAACTAAAATAAAGAAGAAAAAATCACACTGAGGTGCCAGTCCCAAAAGAAATTGTCAAGAAAATCATCGAAACCTCCCTCTTGAAAGAGTTCAAGTCATACAAAGGTGGAAATACAGAAGCAGGCAGGAAGTTCCAAAGTTTACCAGAGAAAGAAATGAATGATTGAGAATACAGGTTAACTCTTGCATTAAAGAGGTGTACAGAATAGGAATGAGAGAAAGAAGAAAGTCTTGTTCAGCAAGGACGCGGGAGGAAGGGAGGCATGCACTAAGCAACATTAGAAGAGCAGTTCGCATGAAAATAACGGTAGAAGATAGCAAGAGATGCAACATTGTGGCGATGAAAAAGAGGTTGAAGACAGTTAGTTAGAGGAGAGGAGTTGATAAAACGAAAAGGTTTTGATTCCATCCTGTGTAAAACAGCGGCCAACCAGAAATTTTACAGAAATCAGAAGTCAGCCGTGACAAACAGACGAGAAGACGAGATAATATAACGGAAATGAGGAAAGCATGAAGACAAAGACAGAAAAACAGGACTATCATGATATGGTAAGATGAAAACATATCAAGGATAACAACAAAGTCACGATAATGGACCACATTCTGAAATATTCTGGCATCTCACTTCAACGATTTCAACATAGTGGTGTGGGAGTTACTGGAATTTCCAAGGATGTTTTCATGTTACTAGGTATAAGTTAACATCACTTCTGCATCAATAAAAGGAAAACACTCGTGAAATCTAATAAATCCTCTATGTGGCCTTTTGAAAATTATAGTGATGACAAAACAACGCGTTTATGATTGCGAACCAATGAGCGCATGAAGTAAACAGGTAATCATCTAATTCATGTTTTGTCCATTTATTTTATGATTGATTTTTGTTCCTGTTTGAGAGAGAGAGAGAGAGAGAGAGAGAGAGAGAGAGAGAGAGAGAGAGAGAGAGAGAGAGAGAGAGAGAGAGAGAGAGAGAGATCGCTGCTGTTCTAACTTCACAACGCCCATCGACTGAGGGTCTTTGGGAATTGTACACTACCATTCATTTTCTATTTCAAGACATAAACATCATGACACTTCCCACACTTAATTGGTCAACTCTATCTGAACACTTTTCCCGGCTAACTTTTAGGTAAGCGACATTAAAGGATTCTCTGTATTCTTTTTTTTCAACTTGTTCATAGCTCTTCGACATCCTCTAAACGTAAGGACCACAGTAACAAAAGAGCTCCTGAAAACACACCCCACGAGGCGCTACGCTTCTTTCATGTGTGTGTGTGTGTGTATGTAGTTGTGACAGCGTAATGGTAATCTCTCTCTCTCTCTCCCTCTCTCTCTCTCTCTCTCTCTCTCTCTCTCTCTCTCTCTCTCTCTCTCTCTCTCTCTCTCTCTCTCTCTCTCTCTCTCTCTCTCTCTCTCATGCATATCTATATCTTTTCACTTCAAAGTTATGAATTTTTAGAGAGATACGCATGATGACAGACATAATATCAGTCTTAACCTTTTGCTACATATGCATATTTTTCCTCATCTCTTTGGCTTCACTATCAAGCACTTGGCACTGAAATATCCGAACCATTTTAAATATTCTTATTGGACATAATTTGCCCTTCATGAAAAAAAATAAATAAATAAATAAATAAATAAAGTGATCTAAAGCATAACACACACAATCTTTGGAATGCCTAGTAGCGCGAACTGGTGGCTGGCAGACACACTGTAGCTGATATCGTGACACTGGCTTGGGACAGAGACACCTGGAGTCTGGCTGGCAGCGTGCGAGACAGGGCACCTCAGAGGGAATGAAAGATGGCGAGTGTGAGTGATGATATTTGTGACTGTGTGATGATGACTGCGTGACTGTATGGTGATGACTGTGTGACTGTGTGGTGATGACTGTGTGACTGTGACTGTGACTGTGTGACTGTGGTGATGACTGTGCGACTGTGTGGTGATGATTGTGTGACTGTGTGATGATGACTGTGTTAATGTGTGGTGATGACTGTGTGACTGTGACTGTGTGGCTATGTGGTTATGACTGTGCGACTGTGTGGTGATGACTGTGACTGTGTGACTGTGTGGTGATGACTGTGTGACTGTGACTGTGTGACTGTGTGGTGATGACTGTGTGACTGTGACTGTGTGAATGTGTGACTGTGTGGTGATGACTGTGACTGTGACTGTGTGGTGATGACTGTGTGACTGTGTGGTGATGACTGCGTGACTGTGACTGTGTGACTGTGTGATTATGACTGTGTGACTGTATGGTGATGACTGTGTGACTGTGTGGTGATGACTGTGTGACTGTGACTGTGTGACTGTGTGGCGATGACTGTGTGACTGTGACTGTGTGACTGTGTGACTGTGGTGATGACTGTGTGACAGTGACTGTGTGACTGTGTGACTGTGTGGCGATGACTGTGTGACTGTGACTGTGTGACTGTGTGACTGTGGTGATGACTGTGTGACAGTGACTGTGTGACTGTGTGACTGTGTGGCGATGACTGTGTGACTGTGACTGTGTGACTGTGTGACTGTGGTGATGACTGTGTGACTGTGACTGTGTGACTGTGTGGTGATGATTGTGCGACTGTGTCGTGATGACTGTGTGACTGTGTGGTGATGACTGTGTGACTGTGTGGTGATGACTGTGTGACTGTGTGACTGTGACTGTGTGACTGTGTGGTGATGACTGTGTGACTGTGTGACTGTGACTGTGTGACTGTGTGGTGATGACTGTGTGACTGTGTGACTGTGTGGTGATGACTAGTGTGACTGTGTGGTGATGACTGTGTGACTGTGTGACTGTGTGGTGATGACTAGTGTGACTGTGTGACTGTGTGGTGATGACTAGTGTGACTGTGTGGTGATGACTGTGTGACTGTGTGACTGTGTGGTGATGACTAATGTGACTGTGTGGTGATGACTGTGTGACTGTGTGACTGTGTGGTGATGACTAATGTGACTGTGTGGTGATGACTGTGTGACTGTGTGACTGTGTGGTGATGACTAGTGTGACTGTGTGACTGTGCGGTGATGACTGTGTGGTGATGACTGTGTGACTGTGTGGTGATAACTGTGTGACTGTGTGGTGATGACTGTGTGGTGATGACTGTGTGGTGATGACTGCGTGACTGTGGTGATGACTGTGTGACTGTGTGACTGTGACTGTGTGACTGTGTGACTGTGGTGATGACTGTGTGACAGTGACTGTGTGACTGTGTGACTGTGTGGCGATGACTGTGTGACTGTGTGACTGTGACTGTGTGACTGTGTGACTGTGGTGATGACTGTGTGACTGTGACTGTGTGACTGTGGTGATGACTGTGTGACTGTGACTGTGTGACTGTGTGACTGTGGTGATGACTGTGTGACTGTGACTGTGTGACTGTGTGGTGATGATTGTGCGACTGTGTCGTGATGACTGTGTGACTGTGTGGTGATGACTGTGTGACTGTGTGGTGATGACTGTGTGACTGTGTGACTGTGACTGTGTGACTGTGTGGTGATGACTGTGTGACTGTGTGACTGTGTGGTGATGACTAGTGTGACTGTGTGGTGATGACTGTGTGACTGTGTGACTGTGTGGTGATGACTAGTGTGACTGTGTGACTGTGTGGTGATGACTAGTGTGACTGTGTGGTGATGACTGTGTGACTGTGTGACTGTGTGGTGATGACTAATGTGACTGTGTGGTGATGACTGTGTGACTGTGTGACTGTGTGGTGATGACTAATGTGACTGTGTGGTGATGACTGTGTGACTGTGTGACTGTGTGGTGATGACTAGTGTGACTGTGTGACTGTGTGACTGTGCGGTGATGACTGTATGGTGATGACTGTGTGACTGTGTGGTGATAACTGTGTGACTGTGTGGTGATGACTGTGTGGTGATGACTGTGTGGTGATGACTGCGTGACTGTGGTGATGACTGTGTGACTGTGCGGTGATGACTGTGTGGTGATGACAGTGTGACTGTGTGGTGATAACTGTGTGACTGTGTGACTATGACTGTGTGGTGATGACTGTGTGGTGATGACTGTGTGGTGATGACAGTGTGGTGATGACTGCGTGACTGTGGTGATGACTGTGTGGTGATGACTGCGTGACTGTGTGG
>NC_087189.1:6945000-6955000 GCF_035594125.1 Scylla paramamosain
TCTCTCTCTCTCTCTCTCTCTCTCTCTCTCTCTCTCTCTCTCTCTCTCTCTCTCTCTCTCTCTCTCTCTCTCTAATAATGTCATGTTATTAATACAATGTCTAACTCACCTGCACAAAGAAGATGTTGTCAGTGTACAAAAGAGGAACACAGATGTGTTAATTGTCAATGTGTGAGACAAAACAAAAAGTGTATAAATTGTAGAAAGGGAGATGGATGCCAAAACCCCCTGGGACGTGACCACCGGGCAGTGAGAGGGAGGAGGAGCCAGGGGACAGCCAGGAATCCCAGCAGGATGAGGAACAAGAGCGAACGATGGAGACAGAGATGGGAGGGGAGGCTGCCCTGCCATCAACACCGTCACAACACGCCCCATCGCTACCGCAATACAATGTGTACGCCGCGAGACATACAAACGGGAGGAGAAACTTAGTCTGGAAAGGACTAACAGAAGAAGAAACAACCATGTGGGTGAACAACACTTACACAGAATTAGTTGGGTGGTCGACATGTCATCTGTTCGATCCACCAAAGTGTGCAGCCACCAACAAAATTGTACAAGAGATGGTCATCCTCCTCAACAATTACGTGAAGAGTCACCCCTCGCACCGTATGCGATGAAATTATTCTTCACACTGCCAAAACTCTTCTTTCAAAAGACACATAGAAATGCGAAGGTGGCGGAAAACGTGAAAGCCGTCGCAAGAAGAGTGGGTCTATGGCAGAACAACCAACTTGATGAGCTCCTGGAGGAAGCCCGAGCCATCCAGAAGAGGCTGCCAAGACCATCAGGAAACCAACAAGGGCAGGAAGACAAAGCCCGTAATTTCGCTGGCAATATGTGGCAAGGACAGGTGTCCAGGGCTCTGCGGGCACTTAATGAACAGCAGTCAGGTGGAGTGTTGCCCCTCACCAGGGAAACCATCCACCTGCTGAAGGGAAAACATCCTCCCCCCAGTGACGAGGAGGGCCTCAGGATGCAGGGGCCTTTCCGCAAGCCCAATGATGTCATCTACGAGGTGATAACTGGAGAGATGATCTGGAAGAAGTCCCTCCAGACACACGGCAGTGCTGGTCCCTCAGGACTAGACGCTAGAGGGTGGCGTCGCCTGTTGAGCGGCGCACTCTGTGGCAGCGCCGCTAACGACCTATGCGGCGCCCTGGCAGCACTGGCGAGGAAGCTTGCCACCACAAATTGTCACCACGTCGAGGCTCTCACCGCATGCCGATTAATTCCGCTGGACAAAAAGCCGGGATGCAGACCAATTGGCATCGGCGAGGTGATAAGACGCATCGTGGGTAAATGCGTCATGACGGTGGTCAAGGACGACGTAAGGAGGGCAGCGGGGAACCTGCAAGTATGTGCAGGACAGCAGGCAGGAGGGGAAGCCGCCATCCACGCTATGAGGGAAATGTTCAGTGAAGATAATTGTGAAGCGGTGTTATTAGTGGACGCCAAAAACGCTTTCAACACTATTAACAGAAAAACAATGCTTCACAACATTCGAGTAAAATGTCCCTCTCTGGCACAATATGTAGAAAACACATATAGTGACCCCTCGGATTTGTACATATGTAGTAATAGTGGTAATAGTGTTAAGGTGTTAAAGTCCATGGAAGGGACAACACAAGGTGACCCAGTGGCCATGGCGATGTACGCCCTCGGACTTTCAGTGCTGCAACAAGTTATCTCATATGAGAAAACGAGTGTGAAGCAAGTGGCGTACGCGGATGACCTGTCAGGGGCCGGCAAAATAACAGACTTGAAAAAATGGTGGGGCTTAGTGAACGACAATGGTCCCATCATAGGGTACACACCCAATGCCGCTAAGTCCGTCCTTATTGTAAAGCCTGAACACTATGACAGTGCAGTGGATAGCTTCAGTGGCAGTGGAGTTATAATAACAAAGGATGGACAACGGCATCTGGGTGCTGTCATCGGAACAGAGGAGTTCAAGAAGGAGTACATAGGAGAAAAGGTGAAGGAGTGGATACATGAGGTGGAAGTCCTGTCTGACATGGCCAGGACTGAGCCTCATGCAGCCTACTCTGCCTACACCCACGGCTTGCAGCATCGATGGAGATTCGCCATGCGCACCATCCCAGGCATCAGCCCTCTCCTTGCACCACTGGAGGTCTCGATAAGGAACACCTTCCTCCCAGCGTTACTGAGATACCACACCATCGGAGATGGGGAAAGGGCGCTGCTCGAACTTCCACCAAGACTGGGCGGGATGGGAATCACCTCCCCTGAGAAGTTGGCGACTGTGGAGAACCTCAACTCCCTCAAGCTCACCAGGTCCCTCACAGAGAAGATCATTGCTCAGGACGCACATGGTGAAATAGCCCAAAGTGCAGTCACTGAGCAAGGACGAATTATATCTAGAGATAGGCAACAACATCAACGAAACTGTCTCGAAGACCTGATAAACATCCTGCCTGCAACCACAGTGAGAAAAATCCTCACTGCACAGGAAACGGGAGCCTCTAACTGGCTAACGTCACTGCCCATCAGAGCGAAGGGCTTCAGCCTCAACAAACAAGAATTTCTCGACGCCATTGCTCTGAGGTACGGCTGGCCGATGGAAGGACTCCCCAGTACTTGTGTGTGTGGCTCCCCCAATGACGTCAACCACACCATGACGTGCAAAAAGGGGGGATTCGTATGTATCAGGCACGATGAGGTGAGAGATCTGACCGCCAGCATGCTCAGGGAGGTGTGCCACGATGTCTCCACTGAACCGACCCTCCTGCCGCTAGACGGCGAGCACCTGCGCTACAGAACAGCCAACACCACCAACGAGGCTCGAGTCGACGTCAGTGCACGAGGGTTCTGGACAAGGGGACAGAAAGCATTCATGGACATACGGATCTTTGACCCGATGGCCGCCTGTCACCACGAACTCTCCCTGGAGGCCGCCCACCGCAAGAATGAGCAGGAGAAGATCCGAGCGTATGGGGAGAGAATCCAACACGTTGACCAGGGCAGCTTCACACCTCTGGTCTTCACCACATCTGGCGGGATGGGCTCCAAGGCTCAGTGCTTCTACTCAAGACTAGCCGACCTAATGGCAGAAAAGAAGCACCAGCCAAGGAGCCATGTCGTCGCATGGATGAGGTGCCGTCTCTCATTCTCCCTCCTCAGATCTGCCCTCCTGTGTCTCAGGGGGACAAGGCATTCCACTCCCATACCTGCAGACTTAGGAGGCCTCGACTGCGAGGCTACAGTGGTGGAGAGTGGCATAAGAGTAGATAGAGTAGAGGTAGAATGAATTTATAGTTAACAACTAATGTTTATATTATAGAGTATTAGATATGGTTGGATGCCACAGTCATTAGCGGGAGCTGGGCCTAATGACCTCCAAGTAATGGAGCCCCTAATTGACACATCAATAAACATGGGGTGGAGGTAGTAGTAGTAGTAGTAGTAGTAGTAGTAGTAGTAGTAGCAGTAGTAGTAGAAGTAGTAGTAGTAGTAGAAGTAAAAACAGTATTACCATTACTTCTAAGAAAAAAATAGTAATACTTAGTAGTAGTAGTAGTAGTAGTAGTAGCTGTAGTATAGTACCACCACCACCACCATCACCACCACACCACCACGGAACACCTGTAGTCTTGAAAGCATTAAGTCAGGAGGCCAGGAGGCAGACAGGCGTGTAGGGACTGAAGGCAACAGTAACTGAGGTGTGTCTAGGGAGGAGTGGAATATTGCATGACTCGTGTATGTGTGTGTGTGTGTGTGTGTGTGTGTGTGTGTCAGTCTGTCATCTATTATACTACTTGTCTTTCATTCTATTTCTCTGTCTTTCTGTCTATCTTTTTATCTATGTCTATCTGTCCATCCATCCATCCATCCATCTTCTTTTCTATTCATCTATCAGTCTTGCAACATGTGTATCTCTCAGCTTATTTTTACATATCTGTCTATCAGCAGAAAGGGAAATAGAATAACTACTACTTCTACTATTACTACTACTACTACTACTACTACTACTACTACTACTGCTACTAATGATAATAATAATAATAATAATAATAATAATAATAATAATAATAATAATAATAATAATTGGCTTAATGCAGCTTTGTGTTATGATATACTACATGATAGAGAGGCGGTCCACAAACGGTACCAGAGACTTCCATCTCTCATGTGCTTCACATTTCTGCCAGGTGTCATAACAAGATTGTTCTGCAACTAGCCAAAAACTCCTCATCAATAGAAAAATCCAGATAGCTCCATCATGATTTCTGGCAATGAGCTTATAATATTTCTACCTTTTTTTACTTAAAGTTTCCCTCCTCTGTTTCAATCTGATGGCATCACTGCCATCTCTTCTATCTCTAAAGCTGAACTCTTCGCTCAAATGTTAGCTAAACTACCTTGGATGATTCAGGGCTTTTTCCTCCCTCTCCTGAACCCTCCGACTACTTCATGCTACCCATTAATATCATTCACAGTGATGTTTTCCATACCATCGCTGGCCTTAACCTTCGGAAGGCTTATGAACCTGATTGGGTCCCTCCTACTGTTCTCCGAAACTGTTCCTCCGTGCTTGCACCTTGCCTAGTCGAGCTCTTTCAACTGTCTATCACCATCTACCTTTCCTTCCTGTTGGAAGATTGCCTACATCCAACCTGTTCCTTAAAAGGGTGACCGCTCTAATCCTTCAGACTACCGTCCTAATGCTTTAAATACCTGCTTCTCTAAAGTTTTTAATCTATCCTCAACAGGTAGATTCTTAAACATCTTTCACTTCACAACCTTCTATCTGATCGCCAGTATGGGTTCCCTCGTGGCCGCTCTACTGATGATCTGGCTTTCCTTACTGAATCTTAGTCATCCTCTTTTAAGGATTTTACTGAAACGTTCGCTGATGCCTTAGAAATATCAATAATTTTTGATAGAGTCTGGCACAAAGCTTTGATTTCCAAACTACCCTCCTACGACTTCTATCCTTCTCTCTGTAACTTCATCTCAAGTTTCCTTTCGGACCGTTTTATTGCTGCTGTGGTAGACGTCACTGTTCTCCTGAGCCCACTAACAGTGGTATTCCTCAGAGTTTTGTCCAGTCACCTGCTCTCTTCCTATTATTCATCAATGATGCTCTAAATCAGACTTCCTGTCCTATCCACTCCTTCGCTGATGGTACCACCCCTGCACTTTTCCACATCTTTTCGTATACGTCCAACGCTTCAGGAAGTAAACAGTTCATGCAGGGAAGCCACAGAACGCCTGACTTCTGATCTCTATAAAATTTCTGATTGGGGCAGAGAAAAATTAGTATTGTTCAGTGCCTCAAACACACAATTCCTCCATCTATCAACTCGAAACAACTTTCCAGAGAACTATCCCCTCTTATTCAATGACATTCGACTGCCCCACCCCCTCTTCTACACTTAACATCCTCGATCTGTCCGTCACTTATAACCTAAACTGGAAGCTTCACATCTCATCTCTAACTCGTTGCACAAGACTTTCTTCTTTTTCTCATCTTTATTCTGTCCACCTCTCTAATGGAAGAGTTAACCAGTATTCTCAATCATTCATTTCTTTCTTTGGTAAACTCTGGAACTCCCTGCTTACTTCTGTATTGCTTCCTTCGTATGACTTGACAATGAAGTGATAGTTGTTTAAAAATTTTCTTGTTGAGAACAGATTGAAAAACTTTAGACAGACAGGAAATTAAAGCAATAGGACTATATTTTGAGGGATTAGAACGGTCACCCTTTTAAGTAACAGGCTGAATTTAGGCAAACTTCCAGGAGGAAGAGTTGAAAGAGTATGACTAGGCAAGGTGCAAGCACGGAGGCACAGTTTCGGGGAACAAAAGGAGGGACCCCATCAGGTCCATAAGGCTTCCAAGGGTTTAGGCCAGCGAGGTCATAGAAAAAATCATTGCGAAGTATTTAAATAGGTAGTATGAAGTAGTCAGAGGGTGGAGGAGAGGGAGGAACAAGCCCTGAATCGTCCAAGTTATAGCTTTTAGCAAAGGTTTGAGCGGAGAGTTTAGCTTTAGAGATAGATGTGATAGCAGTGGTGGTATCTTGTTGCAATGAGGGAGGGAAAGAAGAAGCAAAGTTATTGGAAATGTTTTTGACTTGGTGCCAGAAGTCACGAGGAGAGTTAGATCTTGAAAGATTTTGACATTTTCTGTTAATGAAGGAGTTTTTGGCTAGTTGGAGAGCAGACTTGTTATAGTTCCGGGCAGAAACATAAAGCGCAAGAGATTCTGAAGATGGAATGCTCACGTACCTTTTGTGGGCCACCTCTCTATCATGTATACCAAGAGAACGGTCTGTGTTAAACCAAGGTTTGGAAGGTTTAGGACAAGAAAAAGAGTGAGGAATGTACGCCTCCATGCCAGACACTATCACCTCTGTTATGCGCTCGGCACAGAGACGGGTCTCTAGCACGGAAGCAATAGTCATTCCAAGAAAAATCAGCAAAATACCTCCTCAGTTACTCCCAATTAGCAGAGGCAAAACGCCAGAGACACCTGAGCTTAAGGGGATCCTGAGGGTGTTGCATCAATTGCTCTAGGTTGTGGAGGATAGCAAAGTTAAAGGCTAGTTCACCAGGATGGTCAGTGAAGGAAGAGGAAAACCAAAGCTGGTGGTGAACATTGAAGTCTCCAAGAATGGAGATCTCCGCAAAAGAGAACAGAATCAGAATGTGCTCCACTTTAGAAGTTAAGAAGTCAAATAATTTTTTATAGTCAAAGGAGTTAGGTGAGAGGTATACAGCACAGATAAATTTAGTTTGAGAGTGACTCTGCAGTCGTAGCCATATGGTGGAAAACTCAGAAGATTCAAGAGCGTGAGCACGAGAGCAAGTTAAGTCGTTATGCACATAGATACAACATCCAGCTTTGGATTGAAAATGAGGATAGAGAGAAAGTAGGAGGGAACAGAGAAGGGGCTACCGTCAGTTACCTCAGACACTTGTGTATCAGTGAGGAAAAGAAGATGAGGTTTAGTAGGGGAGAGGTGGTGTTCTACAAATTGAAAATTAGATCTAAGACCGCGAATGTTGCAGAAGTTAATGAAAAAAAAAGTTGAGGGGGATGTCAAGACACTTAGGGCTGATACCAGAAGAGCAGTCCGACCTGGGGACATTTGTGGTTCCCTTCCCAGGTGGGGACTCTGAGATTGGTGTAGGAGTCGCCATGATAGTTTCGAATTTTGAGTGAAGTGTGTGTGTGTAATTAGGTGCTTGTAGTTTTGTGTGAAGAAAGAGAGTTGTCTTTAGAGGACAGGCTGTGACTACACCCTTGTGTTGTGAGACACAAATGGAAACCTTCACTTAAGTCACAGCTGGGTTTAATGATAGGTTCACAGCACCCCCTGTTCCAGTGTTTTAGACCTCACTGGGAGTAATCGTTTCCGCAGGTGCCTAGTGCTATATTATTATCTGTATTTTTTTAAACAACTGGGGAAATATCTTCATATTCGGAGGAAGAAGTTTTAAATGTATTTCAAATATATCTATATTTTAAACATATTTATTTAAATGTATTTAAATGTATTTTTTTTTCAATTTCTATGTTTGTAGCAGGAAATAAATACATTGAAAAACTGGGATAGTTGTGTAAATAATCTAAAAATCCATTTCGTACAATTTTTGCTGCTTGCTCTCCTGCTTTCAGAAAGTGTTCATTAAATTTATCTGGCATGTTACTACAAATTGGTCTTAGCTGAATTCCACTATTTTTACCACCAGCAGATCTCCCCAGTGTTATTTATTGATTTCCGGTGAGACTTAGGGTTGTCTTGGCTAGCTACTAGTTGGTCTTAGTAATACCTCTTCTTTGCTTCTTTTAAAAGTGATGTTAGTAAGTTCTGTATTTTTCTCGGAAAGTTAAAGGCCATTTATATGCCAGTTCTTCGAATCGATGTTTTTCTATAATGCTCTTCTTTAATGCTGGAGTAATGAGTGGACTGGGATTATTTTTTTCTTTAATTTTAACTGTTTTCTCTCTGAAACAATTATCAAAAATTTTTTCGAAGTTGTTGTAAAATAGATCATAATCTATTTCTTTATTTAATTAAGTGCTATAATACTCCGTCTCCTTCCAAGTTCATAACGAAAAGAATATTCACTCAGGAAGCTTTGGGTACATTTAGTACATCACTTTCTCACACAAATTGGTCTGATGTCACAAATCGTACCTGCCCTAACAATTCTTATAATTATAGGAATTATTAGGGCAGATACAATTTGAGACATCAGACCAATACATTGAAATACAAACAATTCCTATAATTATAGGAATTGTTAGGGAAGATACAAATTGTGACATCAGACCAATTTGTGTGAGAAAGTGATGTACTAAATGTACCCAAAGCTTCCTGAGTGAATATTCTTTTCGTTATGAATGTGGAAGAAGACGGAGCATTATAACACTTCAATAAAGAAATAACTGGAAAGTGATCAGTAATGTCAGTCTTGATCACGTATTTCCTACATTGTTCTCTACACATGTGGACCAAATGTGATCAATAAGGGTGGCGGATTTGGCCGTAACTCGTGTTGGCAGGATTGTAACTGGAAACAGGGAGTAACTATATATTAAATCAATAAGATCCTGTGTGTTGTCGTCATTGTGGAGTAATAAATTTATATTTGAATCTCTAAAGATAAATATTTCATTATAATTTTTATCTTTTGTAATAGTTAAAATTTCATTGAGAGCATTTATGAAATTATTTACATTACCTTGAGGTCTATATATACATATAAATAAAAACATTGTGTCATTAAATCTTACTTCCACTCCCACACTCTCAATAAATGTTTCCATTCGATTGTATCCCTTAACTTTATAACCTGTGTACCTGTTGGTGACGTAAACGGCCAGGTAAACGCCTCATCGTCACCAATCCGCAGAAAAAGATCTAGCAATGTTCCAGTTTTCTTTACCGAATTTTAGTCATCCTCTCTTACGAGTTTTTGTTTGGTGAAAAGTTTTCTGTTGCCTTAGACTCATCAGCTTTTCACCAGGTCTTATATGAATGTTTTATTTCCAAACTTCAGTTGTAAGGTCTTCATCCATCTCTAAGCACTTTTTTTTTGATCTCCTTTCTGGTTGTTATTGCAGTGGTAGACGGTTTTTTTTTTCGTAAAACAAAAAAAAATATATGGTATTTCACAGGGATATATCCTATCGCCTGTTCTTATTATTATTCATATATTATATTTACCAAACATCTAGCCCTATCCACTCCTGTGCTGAGTAGTTGTTCATCTTAACAGGAGTTAAACACTTCAAGCACAGAATCCACCGAGCACCTGACTTTCGATCTTTCTGTTATTTCTGGATAAGCTAGACATACTTCGGGCTGTTCAGTACATCAAGAACTCACTGACACTCAACTATCCCCCTCCTCTACAATGAACTTTAGCATTAAAAATATCAAGCAGAAAGCTCACGTATCATATCTTGCTAACCAGCTTCCATAAAGATGGGCGTTCTTTGCATCATATACGTCTCCTTTCAGACGCTAACGGAATGGTAAGGTTGTTGTGTATGGAGAGATTTTTTTTCACACAGCTTCATTAAATAGAGTGGAATAAAAAACGTTTCACTTTATTAACACACTTTCAGACTGTCTTAAAATCCTCATTCATGCTTAATGTTACATCTCCCGTCATTTCCAAGGTTACTGCTCTTCTGAACTTGTTCACTGCATACCTTTGGCATCGCTCTTATTCTTCCCACCTGACTAATGCAAGAGTTACCAGTATCTTCAGCCTCTCATCTCCTTCACTGGTAAATTCTGAAACTCTGTCATTAGAACATCTCCAAACTTTGAGTAACAATAAAATGCTTGTGACGGTGTCATCTAGTACTGGTCTAGTAACTGTCAACTATTTATAATGGCGTGCCAAGTAGTTGCAGTGGTACACCTCTAACCACAACGCGCCAAGTAGTTGCAGTGGTACACCTCTAACCACAACGCGCCAAGTAGTTGTAGTGGTACACCTCTAACCACTACGC
>NC_087189.1:6977500-6982500 GCF_035594125.1 Scylla paramamosain
GAGAAGAAATCGTTAACATATTATTCGTTTTTTTTTTTTTTAATGTTAGAAGGGCACTGGCCAAGGGCAACACAATATTATATATATATATATATATATATATATATATATATATATATATATATATATATATATATATATATATATATATATATATATATATATATATATATGTATATATAAAGACGGTCCCCAAAGAGCTTCGTCAACTTCAATTTTCTGTTATGTAGTATGTAAGTGTTGGAGAAGTGTTTAGAATGTGAGTGCGATTTAAACCCACGAGCTCCCTCTTTAGTTGGTTGTATTTCTTTTCTTTAGTAAGTATTGTGTATTCTATTACAAGCATTCACTCTCTGCTAGTCTGTTCACCTTATTCCTCTCTCTTGAGAGAGAGAGAGAGAGAGAGAGAGAGAGAGAGAGAGAGAGAGAGAGAGAGCGCAGTTTAGGCCCGCAAGCTACCGCTTTAATCCTTTTATTTTTTTTCTATAATCATACGAGTATCATAAACATTTGTTTTTTAATGGCTGCACTTTCTTCAAAAGTTAATATAAAAGACGATATATGATTACTAAGTTGGTTTTGGTGGAGCAGAATACAACATATTTTTTCACATAATAGTTTTTAATAATGAATGGTTGTTATGGCAATACAGTTCGGGGCACAGGTACTCAGTACATGATCATTCATTAGGTTTGTAGGAGTTTTTTTTTTTTTTTTATGTAAGAGAGAGCACTGTCTAAGGGCAAAAAAAAAAAAAAAAAAAAAAAAAAAAAAAAAAAAAAAAAAGGCCCACTGAGGTGCCAATCTGCAGTCTGCAGTGCGGCTGTAGCACTGTGACACATCACCTCCATCATGGATTCCACTCCCAGAGTCAATTAGTGAAGTGGTGACGTGGTTCCGTATGCTCTTTTCTCTTCTTTCATTTAACTTACGTATGCGGCTCTCACTCTTACTTCCGAAGAACCATAATAATAATAATAATAATAATAATAATAATAATTTTTATTATTATTTTATTTTACTTATTTATTTTTTTACTACAAATATCATTATTACTATAATTAGTACTAATATAACCAATTTTCACTGTTTCATAGCTTTTCTAAAACAGCTTTCCTCAACCAAATCACATTCTCCCTCCACACACACACCTGCAGCGCAGTTACCTATGTGGTGACGTAAACAATGGAACATTTTCGGAAAGCCACAACCGCTTCATTTCAAGATGGAACTGCTTTCTTCAGATAGGTTTCAGCGTGTTTTGCATTAAAATGACGGCTGTTCCTCAGCGATATCACGTATTTTTTTTACCGAAACAGTAAGCTTGGGTCCCGACAGTCAGTTGTGCCACTTAGCGCTGCTTGCCTCCCTCACTGCCTTGGAAACATCCAGCAACAGCCATGCACACTCCTAACTGCCACGCAATAACCTCTTAACGACAAAATAATTAAGGGAGTTTTAAAATCAAATCAAATCTGATCTAACCAACCTAAACCCGGACTTCGCTTTCTGAACCACTACACATTCAAAATTTGATGCTGCAGTCATTTTTCACACTTTATGATAATAATACAATAAGCAAATAAATAGATAGATAAATAAATAAATAAAAACCAGGTCTCCTCAACGCCATCATAGCAAGATGCTACAATTTGTCAACTTTGCCAGTTTTCCAAGGTAGAACTTTTCATAAAAATTCCTATAAGGCCATCGAAGGAACACACACACACACACACACACACACACACACACACACACACACACACACACACACACACACACACACACACACACACACACACACACACACACACACACACACACACACACACACACACACGCATACACACACACACATACACAATAAATAAATAAATAAGTAAAATAAATAAATAAAATAAAATAAATAAATAAAATAAAACTAAATAAACAAATAAGTAAATAAATACAATTTTAAAAAATGCAATACATTTTTTCTAAACAATTTTTCGAAAAGTTGTGCAGTGTGAAGACACTGAAGTGTCCGGCACAGTTTGGGGGTCAATGGCCGAAGTTCTTGTGATGGACGGGCCTGAATGAATTTCTGGAAACACTTCCTCTCACTCTGACGAACAAAATTATCTTTCCTGGTGAGACGCGGTGACTTCATTGTCCAATTCATTCCTATGTGCCTCATTTCTTTTCTATTCCTTTTAATGTAACCCGATGTACTGTATAGCATCCTGACTGATTCCTGGAGACAGTGATGGTAACGAATGAAACAATGAATTATGAGATGGTACTTCACAGAAAAAAAAAAAAAAAGGTTCATCCATCAAATTGAGACATGTGTAATTTTTCTAAGAAAGAAACAAGGAATCTTACATATAACAATGACCAATGGCGCTAAACTAACCATGTTAATCTCTCTCTCTCTCTCTCTCTCTCTCTCTCTCTCTCTCTCTCTCTCTCTCTCTCTCTCTCTCTCTCATCTTTAACAATTTAATGATACCATGAAATACAATAGGCAGGGTGAGTGGGAGAAGTCAGACTAATTTGTGGTGCCACCGCGCCAAGGCGCGATGGCAGGGTTTGTATCAGCCACCACCTGTAGTGTAGTTCATGCCTCGCTAAAAACACTCCACAGTATTCATGGCACGAGGGACAAAAGAGAAATCAAAGTGTCCACAAGTGTGTGTGTGTGTGTGTGTGTGTGTGTGTGTGTGTGTGTGTGTGTGTGTGTGTGTGTGTGTGTGTGTGTGTGTGTGTGTGTGTGTACGTGAGTGTGTGTGTGTTAAAAATGCATCTTCCAGCCAGCCAGACTTGACATGAACACTTCCACCCAAAGTTATGAGAAACAGAGAGAATAAATCAAATCAAGAATTATAGAACAGAAAAATGAAGCAATAATAAAGAATTTACACTAACAACAGCATGCACGACTTATACAGTAAAAAAAAAAAATTACAAACAGCAACAAACGGGAGTCTGTGCAAACACAAATCCCACGGTAATATGTGCAGTGTCGGACCAAAACACATTCCCGTTGATGTAAACCAAGCTTCCTTCCCCACAGGTACCACTACAAGACGGGCATGCTCATCTCAGTACCGGAGAGAAAGCTGGTGTACAAGTTTGGCAGCCTCGTGTTCCAGCAGCGACGCAGGGGAGCCAACAGCCTCATGTACCCAGAGTCCCCACACCCGGACAACACCTCAGGACACCCCTCCTGAAGGACATGCTTCCTGCGAGACACACGTGGTTCATTCTCCAGGACTTCCACCGTTTCTCCCCTGCCTCGGGGACCTGCTGGCGGTGTCGACGAGGAATAATCCCGTGCCTCTAAAAGTTTCGTGGTGTGCTAGTGACCAGTGAGTCCTGGGCGACTCACACACGCTGGTCTTTTCCGCGTCTTGCAGCTGGAGGTGCAAACATCAGCTTCACCATCATCTTGAGCTAAACTGGCATAAGTTACAAATCCACTGCAGGACACACAATTCTCTCGAAACTTTCACTTCGTCCTCCAGTCCTTCATCTTTTGTATTTGAAATTTTTATGTCCCTTCATTTCCTTTCGCTTAGCCCTGATTTCTTTTTTCCTTCTCCAGCTTCCTTTCCGTCAGCTTAATAGTTAGTCACCTTCTTTACCGAGGTCAAAGCTATATTATGCACTCTGACAAACACTCCTCCACTTTTCCTTCTCTCTATTTACATCAGCAGAAGTGCTCAGCAGGAAACACTGCTAAGGGGAACTGCAAGTGTCCTTCGTAAAATTTTGCGCCAAGACACGAATAAGATGATGTCAAGGGGGTACTTTTTGTACTTCCGTTAAAAAGAAAAAACGTAAAAATTATTTTATTATACTTAGTATTATAGCTATGTGATAGAAAATGAGGCTACACCCCATTTCTCTCTCTCTCTCTCTCTCTCTCTCTCTCTCTCTCTCTCTCTCTCTCTCTCTCTCTCTCTCTCTCTCTCTCTCTAGTACCTGCCAAAGCCTACGGTGCCATAAATAGTACAATCTACATTGCATTATAATGTGCCTTGGACAACCTACACTTCATTAATACCTGAGAGTGTCATTTAGTGTGTGTGTGTGTGTGTGTGTGTCAGTGGTTCTCAGCCGTTTTCTTACTATGTAGCCATATCTCCCTGTAGGGTTCCTGAGGGTTTCCTCGGGACCTCAAGGACACTAAAGCAGGTGTCAAGGAGTCAAAGTTTTCTATGGAGGTAATGTAATCTCTCGTCCATATCACGTATTGTTTATTTCCAGCCTTATAAATGTACTGAAAATGTTGGCCCGTATTCAGAAACGTTTCACTTTCTCACCACGACTACTTTCAAAAGCTACAAAGATACTTACCCGGGTTTTCAAGAGTATATCTTATGTTAAAAATGTAGAAATTTTGTTAATCTGTCACTAGAACTATACCGAAAAAAAAAAAAAAAAGCCTGTAAAGATCGTATGACTTCAACTAAAGCCTTTTGAATGTAGTGGAGGTGAGGCGCAGAAGTGTTTCAGAATACTATGAATTCAATTAGAGATACTCGTACGGTATGCAATAAACTTCTGTTCTCTACCTGAATGCCCGAGCAGTATTTTGAGAACCGTCACACACCCCAAAGATTTCCGTCACGTTCCCCACCCACAGAACCACAGGCTTCACGTTATTGGTTGTACAGCTCTCTCTCTCTCTCTCTCTCTCTCTCTCTCTCTCTCTCTCTCTCTCTCTCTCTCTCTCTCTCTCTCTGTATGTGTGTGTAAGTAGTTTTGTACATATTTGTTTATCTGTTATCATTTTTGTTGTTTCTTTCGTCTGTAAAAGTGATAAGAAGAATTGTCCCGCTTTATCATTAACATCTACTTTTTTTCTGATTTTCCTTTCTCTCTCTCTCTCTCTCTCTCTCTCTCTCTCTCTCTCTCTCTCTCTCTCTCTCTCTCTCTCTCTCTCTCTCTCTCTTGTACAATGTACTGTTATTTATTTTTGTGTTCGAATGAATTCATTTTTATGTCACGATGGT